>NW_015506479.1:58604-95940 GCF_001515645.1 Sinocyclocheilus grahami | reverse complement strand
CACACATATATATATATATATATATATATATATATACATACATACACATACATACATACATACAAAGGTATTAAAAAAAACATACTGGCTCAAAACATCTGAACTGTAGTGTATATCCACTTTCAGGAAAGCCCTGAGTTAAGTCACGCTTGGATTTGCTGAAAGCAGCGTGACAAGACAATTTTGTGGAAACCGCTGTGTTTGGCACTCAATCTGAATCCACTAAAAACCACATACTGCTCAATACCCAAGTAACCGCACCTGAAACATGGTGTTGCTAAGAGTTTTTGTTTCATTTCAGCAGCTGTAAGTAGCCCTGCCTGCTGCTAGATAACTGTGAAGAGGTGAAATCCCCCATCATCAGTTACATTCTGCCTCCCATTAGTAGCTGTGATATTAATTGCTCTGAGCATAACTTACAAAGGATCTGTGTTTATAAAATGAGCACAACAAAGTGCTGTTTAAAAATCTAAAATAGTGTTTTAAAATCATTAGCAATTGTGAATGAGCGAATATTTTAGCATGACATTTTTGATATGCTGCTGTAAAATGACCATTGCACCCCCCCCCCCCCCCCCCCCCCCCCCCCCCCCCCCCCCCCCCCAGCCTCCCCCCTCCCCCCACCCAGGCAGCCCCTCTGCTCGCCCTCAGCCCACCATCATTGTGGTGCGAGCCCCGCGGGACTGCCATCCCCCAGCGACACCGTGGTTGGAGTCTCCCTCACCTCCGCCTCCGAGGCCCGGACTCTGCCTCGGCCCGTAAACCCAGTGGCTCCACCTCGGCTCCTAGCCCCCTCGCCTCCACCGTCACCCATCGACCCATCATCTCCACCGTGCTCCCTCGCCCCCCCCCCCCCCCCCCCCCCCCCCCCTTAAATCTCAAAGAACGTTTTCAGGTGTTTAAATAATTCACTTTCTGTGAAGCACAATCTGTTTTTCATTCACTTTCAATGAGCTTTCAATGGCACATGAAGGATGCTTGCAATTTTCCAGCATGCTTAATAGCTGTACATATTTACATCAAGAGCAAATGCCATAACTCCTCCACTGTGTCACCAGAGGAGCTTTGGCATTCTTCCGCTTTATCAGGACGTTCTGTCATGCCATAGTTTGTCTCGTTTGGTAGGTATGGACACAATGATGTCTGCCCTCGTGTGACATCCATGTCGGCTTGCTCTATTTGCAGATAAATCCAAGGACAAATCTCAGGCGGCTCAGAAAACTGCCAGCAAAAACAGCACCGCAGCCAATAAAGTGAGCAGCAGCAACGGAAGCAGCACGCCGAACAGGTACTGCACCCAAGTCCCGACTCTCCACGCCGCGCAAGCTCAGAATGATGTACTGCTCTCATCTCTAATATAATGTCATTAAAAGTTGAAACCCTGGGGTGAGAAAGTTTAGCGGGGGCTTATTTCAAACTACTCACCAAATAAATCAATCCTTTATCAAAGTCTACCTTCCTTATGAACTGTGTAATCAAATTGAACAGTGTTCCAGGCAAGAATCCTCTTACAATTCTATTAAACTGAGCAATCGCGGAGAGAAATGTCTTGAAAGGAACTATCTCTGAAAGGCATGTCTGTTACAACACACAATTGCACGATGGCCCATCAAATTGGCTGTGTAAAACATCATTTCCAAAGAAATTCTTCAATGGGAGACCGGCGAAGAAAGGTCCCCATTAGTTTCCATTCAGGAATTCTGTGAATGGAATGAGATTGTAATGGATTTCTGAGTGTCTTAACGTGGTTTGGTGGGGTCAGGGAAAGTGGCGTAGTCAGGAACATGTAATTCATCTGAGATGAGAGGAACAGAGGGGTCACGGTGTGCTCTGGTTTAATAATGAATGACACAGTCAAGAGAATTCAGCCCGTAGCTCAGGGGCTTTGAGAAAACAAAGAGCCTAATATCGGCACTTTTTTGTCCAAAAGATCATATTCACTTTCAGAACTTTGGTTTACACTCTTTACGAATCACCTCATTTTTACACGTGTGCAGTAGACCAGCTTCATTTTGGCTAGGTATGTTGGTTTGAGCGAGCTGTAGAGCATTGCAGGCTGCTTTCCACCATCAAAATCATTTCTTAAAGTCATTGGAATAAAGTCTAGTGTTAGCAGCCCATAACAGTGTTGCCAACATGGGAACACTTCAGTGGTAACACTTTAGCTTAGGGTCAGATTCTCACTATTAACTAGTTGCTTATTAGAATGCATATTGGCTGGTTATTAGTTCTTAAAAAGCACATATTAATGCCTTATTCTGCATGACCATATTCTAGATCCCTTAATCTGGCCACATACCTACCTAACTACCTTACTAACTGTTAATTAGCAGCAAACTAGGAGTTTGAGGCAAAAGTCGTAGCTAATAGTTAGTTAATAGTGAGAATTAGTCCCCAAACTAAAGTGTGACCCAAAAAAATAAATAATAAAAGTTATTTCTTTACTTTGTTTTTAATAGACAGAGAACAGAGAATTTGAAACGACAAAATAATTAAATCAAACTTATCATGTTGTGTTTTTAATGCATTTAAGATCATTTTGGGAAGGCTAGTATACACATTCTAAAGCTACTAGCTACTTTTCACTCCATTATTTGAACATTAGATAAGAGTTTATCTAACATAACTCTCTACCCAAAGAACGGCTCGACTTCAAGCATTTGTTGCTTTAAAGTCAGCGGAGACCAGTCTGTACTATTCATGAGGTTTTATAAGATCTTAAGTGGTGCTATATTACATTTTATCACTGGTGCCTATCCAGAACATCTCCAGCTTATCAGTTATTCTATATTTCTGAATTAAAGCCATTTGTTTTGTTCTCTTTGTAATGCTTTTAAAGCCAAAAATATTATAATAAAGAAAACATTTCAGCAGACTTTAGTTGATGCCTGATCTCTTCACAGCACTAAAGGGAGCAAAGAGAAGGAAGATAAAGAGAAGACCACAAAGGAGAAAAAGGAGAAGAAAGAAAAGAACCCAGGAAGCACTCCAGAGGCCAAGGCAGGAGGGAAGGACAAACAGAAGGAGGAGAAACCCACTGAGAGCAAGGAGAAGACGCCCAAGGCTGACAAGGACAAGAGGAAGGATGACAAGAAGGAAGAGAAGAGCAAGATTGATGGGAAATCCGCCGAAAAAGAGTGGTCCAAGGAGCGCGACGTGTCCAACGACAGCAAGACTAAGGAAGGCAGCAAAGTGGAGAAGAACGCTGGGGCCGGAAGCATGAAGTCCCTCGTGCCCAGATCCGAAGGAGTCGAGTCTGAACGGGGTAAGACGGCCCTGATGCTGTTCGCTTAAATATGCTTCACTACACTTCTTTGACTTTGTTTGGGCTTTATTTGAAGAGTTAATTGGGAAAAAAACGATAACTCCATTTTGATTTTATTTTTTCAGAAATCATGTTTTTTTTTTTTTATTGCGCATTCCAAGTAATATCAATCAAATGCAGTTGGGTTGTTTTGATTAAGTAATAATAACTTAAACAAATACAGGTAATTTACAAAATTAAAGTTCATTGAAAGTATTATTATTATTATTATTTTTTTTTTTTTACATATTAAAAGTTTGTTTTATAGCAAAAGCAGATAACTCAAACAGTCGTTTTTTGGCAAAAGCAGATAATTTTCACATTTCATGTTTTAAAGTTTTAAAAAAACACTTGTTTAATCTTTGTAATCTCCTCAGATGAGAATGTAGATGCCTGACAAACGTTGTTGTGATCATAAACTGTATGGATGTGATTAGGGGTGTGCGATATTGACAAATTACATCTCGATATTTTCTGGGATTTTATCGATAACGATAATTAGACGATATTTTTCTGAGGTCTAAAACGTAAGTCTCTTAATTAACTTATTGTTTATTGAATTCAATGTCACATTTGAAATCATGGTCATTTTTGGAGAAAAACGGCACTCTTCGTGTGAAATTGAATAACTATATGAAGTGGTATAAATATATAAATGTTCTGCCATGTCTTGAATTTGTGATCATTCTAAATGCATTTTAATAGACTGAATCATGCAGTGAAAGAAAACACACTACATGCGCACACACACTAGTCTAGACTTCACGTAATGTATGCGTCTCTGTAGGGATGTTTTGAATGGTTTTTGCAAAATACTCGATAATGTCAAATCGCACCTCGTTAAAACAACAACTGTGGCTGTATTCAGCATGATTTTTGTTGGCGAAATAGAGCAAAAACAAGCAATATGGTGTCTAAAACGTAAGTCTCTTAATTAACTTATTGTTTATTGAATTCAATGTCACATTTGAAATCATGGTCATTTTTGGAGAAAAACGGCACTCTTCGTGTGAAATTGAATAACTATATGAAGTGGTATAAATATATAAATGTTCTGCCATGTCTTGAATTTGTGATCATTCTAAATGCATTTTAATAGACTGAATCATGCAGTGAAAGAAAACACACTACATGCGCACACACACTAGTCTAGACTTCACGTAATGTATGCGTCTCTGTAGGGATGTTTTGAATGGTTTTTGCAAAATACTCGATAATGTCAAATCGCACCTCGTTAAAACAACAATTACGATATTATCGCAGACGATATATATCGCACACCCCTAGATGTGATTACATGCAATACACGGAGCTTTTCCTTCACCATTGTAACGCGCTGCTTTTGCAAGGTTCCGTGAAAACGTTTCCGCTTTTATTTTAGTTTTTCGCCCTGTAGATATCACAGGTTCATCAAGTTTGTCGAAATGATCCATCCTCGATCACTTTTAGTCTGCTTTGACGAAACTCCTCTCAGCTTGCACGTCTTTTCAAAGTGAAAGTAGCCTTGTCACCTGACTTGAATACAGAGCGCTAATTCGCTAAAATGGACTTATCGGCTTCTGTTCATGAACAACAAGGGCGCTTTTCGGCTTCTGCAGTAAAACGTGAACTCGCGATGCCTTGAAAGTGGACAAAACCGGCTTTTTTGACAAAACATGTTTAGGCTTCAGATCGAACTATATGTGGAGAATAATGCATGGCAATCAGCTCTTTTTTTTTTTTTTTAAAGTGGCGTTTATCATTTTTTGAAAATTAACTCTTAATTTTAAGAAGAGTACGTAAAGGATTTTGGATTTAGTTCACCCTAAAATTAAAATGTTCCTTTAGACACTCACCCGAGTGTCTGTCCATATTGTTTAAATTGCATGCTGCAGAACAGAAAATCTAAAGCAAAAAAAGCATTTATTGAACCTGAACCTCGTATTTCTTCTCTCAGCAGAGCAAAAAAGACGAAAGCTTGACACGCACTCGTCACCGTCGCACTCCTCTGCAGTTAAGGTTAGTATGGCCTGAGGAGAGCTGTGCACTTCTTTCCTCTTGTCCCTACCTGTCGGAGATCACGTGTTTTCCAAACCTTCCTCGTCCTTCCGCGTCACCCACTGGAGTTTGAGAGGAGGCTTCTGGAGCCCAGCTGTTGTAGGAGAGCAGTTGGGGGGAATTTGGCATCTTATGGACTATTATTATTATTTTAATTTTTTTTTGGAGAAGTATTTTTTCAATAGATGTCAGATTTTTAAGATAAATTTCCAAGGACTTGCCAAAATCTTAAATTCTAGCACATGCTTCGTTTTTGCTTTTCCATGCTAAGAGAATCTAGCCAAGTGCCTCATAAGTTTTGTTCCTTGTCGTACGCCGTACTTTTTGCGAGATTGTAAATATAAATATTTATTTTTGTAAATCGCCCTCCCTTTTTGAATCATAGCATATTACTTGCTGAGGAAGCAAATCGTAAGAGATATAAATAAGAATCAGTCCTTTTGCTTTTTAAACGAAACTTCGAGACGAGAATGTTTCCGCTGGAAGAAATCCTGATCGCGTCCGATCTCCTCAACGTCGGCGACTCCTGCAGGAGCTGGAATGTTTCACCGATCTGGGATCCCAGACAGGAATATGCTTCTCTTCAGTGCTACTTTTTTTTTTTTTTTTCCCACACCCGATTCGTGGAAGGGTTTTCGACGAGAGCTTTCCAGATATCCGTGCAACCAGCAAGACGGTTCGTTCAGCATCCAGAGAAAGCCGCGTCACCAGCAACTACTGCATAAAGAGAAGGGCAACCAGGAAAAAAAGTGTGGGCATGGCCTTCCCAGAGGGATCTGTCTATCCGTGACCAGGAATCTTGTTGCAATTGTCTATGAGTGAGACCTCATGCCAAAGTGTACATGACCACCTCCTATTCCCTTCATTTATGAATCCTAGCTGAGTTTAGCTTGTTTTGTCATCTTCATCAACTCCCATAGTTAATCCACAGAATGTATGCTCTATTTTAGACCAAAGATACGAGTTAAGATGTTTACCTATGATGCTCAGTGCAGTGACGTTCTCCAAACACATGCAGGTTGAGATAGTCCAGCGCAGACTAGCGTTAGGCTCCGATAGTCCGGTCTCTTCGTCTCTAACCATGTGAAAGTTCTAGTCTTTGAAGGTCTTTGGGGATGTGTTGATTGACGGCCAGCCTCCCCCAGCCTTTCTCCTGCTGTGTGCCATCCTCTCCAGCTCATCTGTCATCTCCATTCATTCCTACAGGACAATCTCAACGACTTCAAGGACTCAGCTTCAAAGGTTTGGACCTTTTTCAGTCCTTAACTCTGATTGTGTCTTCAAACCTAGTGAATGGTCTACCCAGACCATTCAAGCGGTCATTACAAATGAAAGTTATGTGCAATATCGGTCGCCGTTATTGGTTCAAAACATCCGAGCAATGCTCAAAAATATTGTCCATGTAAGCAGTATTTGTCCAAAATGTACCTTTGATGGCCAAAAATGCAGTATAGCTAGACAGCATGTTTTATAGTTTTAAACACTCCTATACTGTCGTTAGGCTGCATTTCTTTCATGCCAAACACCTCTGTGGGGTCCTAATAGGGCCCTATGATTTCCATAATGCAGAAAATGCAGAAGGAATTGTGTAATCCAGTCGTTAAAATGGAATTTACTATATAAATGGAGAAATCAAAAGTAGAGCTGTGCAATGTGACTTGAACACATGCACTACTTTAGAGTCAGCTCTCCAGCATTTCATTTGATGAAACACAAATGCAAACCCCCCAAAATAAGTTTTGTTTAACCTGAATTTATAACGTGAAGATATTACTATTGAAAAGTAGAATGTGCTTCTCAAAGTAATATCACACACTTTTTCATCCATGTTTGAATTTAACCAGTAAACCTCTCTTGTGCAGTGCTTTGCCAAGAAATGAAAGGAATTGTTCAAATTTCAATGTAATTAATCTTTTACATTGTTTTGCATTCATTTTATTACTGTTTTTTGATCATTTATTTGTATTACATTTAAACAGATTCTAGATTTCATAGGTTACTGTTATTGTTAACATTTTAATAGATTCAATTATTTGACGAATTCAGTTGATTACACATAATTTGTGATTGTTACAATTAAATGTCACTTAACAATTAAAATGTAAAATGCACAATTTGGGGAAAAATAACAGAATTTGGGTGAAAATAAAACTGATTTAATTGAGTTGCTGTACATTCCAAATGATACCATCATGGTAGGCAGCAATTGCTTGGGCGTTCCAAACCCATCTGTGATGCACAGGAATGCTGTCTATGTAGGCAGCATTCTTTCAGACGGATGCCCAGAAATGCTGTGTGGGTAGGCAGCTCACTAGCCTTTGAGATACTCCCAATATTTATCTCGTCTTGCTGCAGAAACTGTCCTCACGCTGTATGTCATGAATGCGTCTGTAGATTACAGCACATTTTGTGCCACATGCCAGGTGTGGAATGTTTCTTGTGGTATATCGGTCTTTAAAAAGTCCATTTTCCCTTCAAAAACATGCGTAGCGCTCTTGTGCTCGCACATCCCTCTCCTCCTCTGCCAGGACATTTTATATTCTGCTAATGTAATTTCAGCCCAACAGCATCCTCTATTCTTCCCGTGGCTACGCTCTCCTGGGCTCCTCTCTCAGTCCTCGCTGTCTGATTGGACTCTGGTCCTCTATTCTGCCACTCCGGTCTCTTTTGAACAGCTCCTGTCAGCGGGCAGGGAGATAAGTGTTTTTGCAGTTTGGTCACTGAAGGATGTTTGGAAATATGCTGATGGCACCACCTGAAAAAGCAATGCAGCTGAATTTTGAGCAGCCTGTTATTTTATTCTCTCTCTCTCTCTCTGAAGGCCTGCTGTCAAAGTATTCCCCCACATCAACTGCAGGATCATCCAGATATGAAGGAAGAGAGGAGGCATCACAGACCCTCAGTATAGATGTATTTAGCATTAGTTACAAAATCTGTTATTTTCCTGAACCGGTTGGGTTGTTTCTTGTAGGATATCGTGTCAGCTGTGTATTATTCTTGTATTTCAGTTGTGATGAATGATTAATTCTGCAGTCATTCACTCTCAAGGAGTTTGTGAATACCCTTTCGAAACAGAGGTGCTTTATGATGTTGGGTAAGCAAGTGTCTTTAACATATATAAGAACAAAACAAATAAGCAGTGGAACAAATAAAAATGACAGAACCAAGAGATAGACGGCGAAAATGCTCCTGGAAGTTTGTCAGGATTTCAACAGCCGTTTCAAGTCAAGTAATCTTTCAGAAATTGAAAATAAAGTACTATTTTATTAACTGGTTCACAACCAATTTATTCACAAATCAGACTGAATGCGTAAGTTCTGACGTTAAAGAGCGTTTCTTTCAGGTATCAGAAATCACTACTATGTCAGGTCTTTGAAGGAGGCTAATGCCGGGTTCAGACTACACGATATTTTTGTCGGTCACGATATGGCGCTTTTCCACTGCGTGGTACGACTCGGCATGGCTCAGTATGGCTCGGTTTGCGTTTCCACTGCAGTTTAGTACCGCTTTAGAGTGGGCGGGATTATTCACATGTCGTTATAGTTGCGCCGCGACTCCTGAAAAACATATTCATTCCGCGTCGCCCCATCAAGCTCTCGCTGGATCCGCTTTTCTGCTATCAATGAGAGGAACGTCTGTACTTCCTCAACAGACAATGAAACAGACACTTTTTGGTTGTTATAAAAGGTGCGCTTGTTTAAAACAGTTGCATTCAATCCTTCGCTGGCTGTGCTGATTTAAATCTAGCGGTTCTGTTGTGTTTGTGTCGCAAGTTCAGTGACGCAGGTAGTGACGATTCTCTCCGGCCAATCCGTGATCAGCAGAGTTTATACGTCACGTTTTGGTAACGGTACGGTTCACTTGGAACCTCAACCGAGGGGGTACTAAAAAAGTACCAGGTACTGTAACCAGTGGAAAACCCCCCAAAAGTGAACCGTACCGAGCCGTAACATGCAGTGGAAAAGCACCAAAAGTCACTGTGTCAAATTACACGATTTTGACTCCTAAAATCTTGTCGTGGCGTGGACAAGAAACATGTCAGACTACACTTTGCTTCCCGACCGTTCATCGTGTGCCGTCTTTAGCGACGCGTGTGATGTGATCGAGAAGGCGGAACTAGCGACGGACTTCTGAAAACGAGTGTAAACATTGCTGAAGCGCTTCCGCTATAATTCGCCAGCATTTTTCTTTCTTTGTTCTGTCGTGGTAGTCCCTCAATGACACATCATACTGGCAGGATTCATAATCCCACCTAGCAGCACCATCTCTTTCATTTTGCGATGTTTGAAACGTGTGTATGAAAGAGCTTCTGTGCTGCTATTGGTCAACGTCACCAATGTAACAGAACTCGTCGTGGACGACGGGAAAAAAAATTAAACATGCTAGTCTTTCTGTCGTGAAGCATCGCAGACGTGGAATCGGTTGTCGTCCACTACGATGGAATCTTGCGTCCCAACGGCCATTGTCGTTTACGAATCCCCATGACACCTCAAACGTCAAGCAAATCGTGGCAAAATCGGGCTAAAATAGTGTAGTCTGAACCGGGAATTAGAGGCTACAGTAAGCTGGTGAAGATGTGAATGCTCAGGTCATTTGGAGAACAATCGTTAACCGCCTTCAAAAAGACTCGTTCCCCCCCCCAGTATCTCTTGCTCTGTTGGATCTCAGTCTGGTTTTGTTCCTCTCCCCCACATTTATCAGCAGAGCATCTTTGGATCAGTAGGAGAGTCTGAAATGGCAGTTTTCCAAACAACACTAACCACATTCTGCTGTTACATTCCAAACAAGAATCATATTTATTGTGAGTGTGCTTTTATGCACATGGACATTTTATATATTTTTTTTTCCCTCCATTTGATTTAAGTTACTTTATTCTGTGTGTGTCAGTTCCAGCTGGAACATGAATATGAGGCTAATGATCAAACAACTTAAACAAAAAAAAAATAGCACTGCAGCAAATTGTTAATGAAGCTCTTTTGAGAGCATGAGTTGCTGAACATGATGTGGGCAGTTGAGTTTGTGTCCTGTGCGTCTGGCAGCTTGTGTTGTGTAAAGGATGAAATTAGACAGTGTGTATATACCTGCTTCCACCTGAAAGTACATCTTCATTAATTTGCAAAGACCAAACAACAGATGAGTTTACATTTAAGGTTTTACATTTTATCTTATTCCATGAAGCATTTTGGGGCTTGGCACTCTCTGCTAGTTAAGACTACAAGTAAAAAAATATTTTGATAACAACTAATCTGCTGATTATTGCTACAAACATTTAATATTTATTAAACATATATTATATATAAATTGTATATAAATTTATATAAATTAAATAAATTATTTTTAAAGGGCAATATGATTATTTAGCATTTTAATTTGGATTAGATATTTCATTATTTTAATATATTAATACTCATTTATTAATTGAAATACTTTTAAGTTGCCTCCCCTTGGAGGTTTGCTGAGAGTGAGAGCGACTGCTCTAGATCTCTGCAGCAAACATTCAGGCTTGTCATTTTCTGTCTGAGATGTTGATGTTAAGCTTGAACGAATGCCAACAACAGTTTATCTTGCTTGCTCATGCTTCGTTTTTGTTATTTGAGCACTTTCCACGTGTTGTTCTCCAAATGAATTTCTTTGCAAAAGTAAGGCTTCATCCATGTTCTGAAGATTTGCCGTTCTTAAGGAGCATTGTGATGTTTCATAACAGTATTGCTCAATGCTTGTTTGAAGAGGTCAACTATTTGTTGGTTGATTTGTGAATCACGACCCTTACGAGCTTTTCTCGTGAATCATATCAGCGCTTCCCAATGCACTGAAGCATCCAGCTGCAGTGTACTCTGATGCCACATTACGTACACAATGAATCTGCAAGCAAACAATGCAAGCTGACTTTCTCTTCATTTGTGCTTATTTGAAAGTGCTTTAATTCTGTAAATGTTAAAAAAAAGTCAATAATCGTAATGTTTTTGAGCAAAATAATGATTATTTAAGCAATATCGTGCAGCCTTAACGTACAGGTCAAATATTAATTTCGCCTTGCATCCTTTTGGCCTCTGACCTTTTCAGCTGTGGCCACTGAATACCTGGCAAGATTAGCATGACGTATCAATAAGTTTGTGGACTGATCCTCCTTGCCTTTTTTCTTGCTGCCTAGCAACCCAGTAAAATCGCCCTTTTGTAACACTTTTCACATGGAGGTTTGCCGCTTGTTTTGTGGTGCGTTGAATGCCTGATGCGAGGCACGTGAAAGGGCTGCATATGTGAGTTCAGCTTTTAATAGAGTGCTTGGACTTCCAGTGGGTGTGTCTGATAGCACTGTGAGGTGTGAAGGCTCATGGGAAGGCGAGTGCGACTCTAATGGGGCATGCTAATGAAGTGGCAGCGGGCCGCTGCGAGTGCTGTAGCTCTCATCCTGCAAGGTGTTAACCCTCTCTTATCTCTCCATCCAACCCTCAGCACCATCCTAACCACAGCACAGTCCTGCCCAAGAGCAAAGAGAAGGACGACGAGAAGAAAGAGTCTGACAAATCCAGGGACCGTTCCAAAGAGAGGGAGAAGAAAGAAGACCGGAAGGACCGGAAACGAGTAAGTGGCTCCGTCCCTGACGCTGTTAAAGGATTTGGACACTTGGTGAGGTTCTTAAAGCACTTTTCTCATTTGCAACATGGACGTCTAAAGAGCCGTAATTGAGTTGATTTGCGCCGTTTCTTCATCTAGGACTACTCAAACAGTGACCGCGAGATGAGCCAGGAAGCCAAGCGCCGCAAAGATGAAAATGGAATGAGTGAGTCGATTACGCCTATCTTTTAAATTTGTTTTGCCCTGTGCCGAGAGCAGGAGAGGCGAGCTAGCGAAGCGGAACGTTCTTTCTCTGCAGAGGAGGCAATCAGAAAGCCCTCCCCGCGGCGGCGGCGCAGCTCTCGTGTGTTATCTGACTCACATGACTGCGCTCTCTCTCTCTTCACACAGGCTCCTCCAAACACAGCAAGAGCGCCAGCCCCTCCGAATCGCCCCACTCCAACGACAAGGACAACAGCAAACGCTCCAAATCCACCAGCAAGGACAAGAGTGATTTGGCCAAACCGGAGAAGACCTCTGGAGGCAAAAAGGTTTGTGACTGTTCTGTTCCACCTATACAACTTACATCACTCATATCTGGGGTTAAGATGTCAAACAAACCCCTAAAAGTGTTCAACTCGACTCATCGTTCGTGATCCCATTGAGTGACTGACCAATGTCTAGAGAGCAGAATATCATAGTCTATATTAGAAATCTGATGGCAGTTAATCTCATTGTTGAGAATATGAGGCGGCATAAAATATACATGACTATAATTAAAAAGACAATGTAGAAAGATTAGATTAAAATCATAATGGTCAATTCAAATGTGTAAAGGCCTGTTCACACACACACAGCGATAACTAACTATAGCGATTACTGGAGCTGCATGATTCATCAAAATAAATCCAAATGATGATATGGCTTAGTGGTTACGATTTAAATATGCGCTGTGTGTTTCACAATGAAGTCGCAGCACTGTGTTCATTTACACGCGATCGGCCTGTGTTTGCTGCTCCACATGAGCTCAGTCTCTGCATCAGCTCTGAGTTTGGGAACACAATATGCACCAGCCATCTTCATAAACCTGTAGTATGAAGGGATTATGGACAAAAGTGCAGCTTTGAGAGTTCCCTGCAGTTTTCTGTCAAAAGGTTTAATGGTTAAATGTTTGAAAATAAGACAGCCACGAATATTAGTATTGTCATTTTTACAGTTGTAATGTAAAACAAAATGAGTGTTATTAATATTTGTATTTTTATTCATCTTTGTAATTTTACAGTGAAATATTACTCTTTTTTTTTTCTTTTCTTTTAATTCAGTATATATATATATATATATGTATCTCACAAAAGTGAGTACACCCCTCACTTTTCAGCAACCATTCTAGTATATCTTCTCAAGGGACAATATTATAGAAATTAAACTTGGATATATTTTAGAGTAGTCAGTGTGCTGCTTGTATAGCAGTACAGATTTACTGTCCTCTGAAAATAACTCCACATACAGCCATTATTGTCAAAATAGCTGGCAACAAAAGTGAGTACACCCTAAGTGATAACCGCTGTATGTCGTTTAACCATGCAAAGCCACATGTCCTATTCACCATGTTCATGTTTTTGTCTACTTGACAGGACCATACATATTTGTGTATCTTGTATTAGAGCAGTTAAAATTTGGTGCTTTGTGTACAATTCTCTCATACTGACTGCTGGATGTTCAACATGGCACCTCATGGCAAAGAACTCTCTGAGGATTTGAGAATTAGAATTGTTGCTCTCCACAAAGATGGCCTAGGCTATAAGAAGATCTGTAACACCCTTAAACTGAGTTACAGTACATTGGCCAGGGTCATACAGAGGTTTTCTAAGACAAGTTCCACTCGGAACAGGCCTTGCATTGCTTTAGAGTTTGCAGAAGCGGGAGATCAGCTTGTCAGTACTCAAACCATACGCCGCACACTGCAGCAAGTCGGTTTGCATGACCGTCGTCCCAGAAGGAAGCCCCTTCTAAAGCTGACTCACAAGAAAGCCCGCAAACAGTTTGCTGAGGACAACCTGTCCAAGAGCATGAATTACTGGAACCATGTCCTGTGGTCTGATGAGACTAAGATAAACTTGTTTGGCTCAGATGGTGTTCAGCATGTGTGGCGACGCCCTGGTGAGGAGTACCAAGGAACTTGTGTCTTGCCTACAATCAAGCATGGTGGTGGTAGCATCATGGCCTGGGGCTGCATGAGTGCTGCTGGTACTGGGGAGCTGCGGTTCATTGAGGGAAACATGGATTCCAGCATGTACTGTGACATACTGAAGCAGAACATGATGCAGATGTGCAGTTTTCCAACATGATAACGACCCCAAACGCACCGCCAAGATGAAAACTGCCTTGCTGAGAAAGCTGAAGGTGATGGAGTGGCCATGTCTCCAGACCTGAACCCTATTGAGCACCTGTGGGGCATCCTCAAGCAGAAGGTGGAGAAGCGCCATGCGTCTAACATCCAGCAGCTCCGTGATGTCATTATGGAGGAGTGGAAGATGAACTCCATGCCCAGTAGGATTAAGGCAGTGCTAGATGACAATGGTGCTCACACAAAATATTGACACTTTGGACACAGTTTTGACATTCACTTAGGGTGTACTCACTTTTGTTGCCAGTTATTTAGACAACAATGGCTGTTTGTTGAGTTATTTTTAGAGGACAGTAAATCTGTACTGCTATACAAGCAGCACATTGACTAGTCTAAAGTGTATCCAATTTTCATTTCTATAGTATTGTCCCTTGACAACATATAATAAAATGGTTGCTGAAATGTGAGGGGTGTACTCACTTTTGTGAGATACTGTGTGTATATATATATATATATATATATATATATGTATGTTTTTTTTAGCAATAACAATATTATATCTTTTTTTTTTCTCATTTTTTTATAGCTATATAATTACATACTCACAAATTTGGCCAAATTGTGTAGCCCTACAAAACAAAACAAAAAATCAAGCATTTTATGTAGGGATGCACCGATACTGGTATCGGTATCGGCCCCGATACTAAACGCTGATACCACACAGCATGTGATAAGTGCCATATTCAGACAATGAAACACAGACAAAAGAGCAACAGACAGCAGAATGGAGTTATTAGAGATTAAGGATGTCTATGGAGTATATGTATGCAATGAATATAATGTTGCTGAAATGTGTGGGGTGTACTCACTTTTGTGAGATACTGTGTGTATATATATATATATATATATATATATATATGTGTATGTTTTTTTTAGCAATAACAATATTATATCTTTTTTTTTTCTCTTTTTTTTATAGCTATATAATTACATACTCACAAATTTGGCCAAATTGTGTAGCCCTACAAAACAAAACAAAAAATCAAGCATTTTATGTAGGGATGCACCGATACTGGTATCGGTATCGGCCCCGATACTAAACGCTGATACCACACAGCATGTGATAAGTGCCATATTCAGACAATGAAACACAGACAAAAGAGCAACAGACAGCAGAATGGAGTTATTAGAGATTAAGGATGTCTATGGAGTATATGTATGCAATGAATATAATGTTAAACATTCAGTATTAACGCCTGTATAGCTGATGTGCGCGAGCTGATAAACAAAGCACACTGAGTGGATTGAGCGCACGGCGGCGCAGATGCACGAGCTTGTCGAGTGAATATACCTTTCTCACAGACATCATTGGAAAGTTTGTAGTTCGGTCGAATACGTCAAAAACAAGTAAAACAATGCACAAGTTACTTAACGGTAGCGAGGGAGAGAGAGAGAGAGCGCGCACGCAATTCTGTTGTGTGATCTTTGATGTTCACTCACTTAGCACACGCATCATTTGGATTAAAACAAAATCATAAAAAGACCATTTTATAGGGGCATTCACTATAAATGTCATTTATTTTTAACCTTAGACATACACGACTTTCTGGCGAAAGCGAATCTAGCAGCTTGTGTGAAATGCGCTAGGCTGTACTATTCTGCATCAGTACAAATATGTGCACGTGTCGCGCATGTTTTGCTTGCTGGAGCGTTTCTGCATTATATGAGTGGCTCTGGAATATAAATCGCAGCATGTTTCAGATGACAAAAAAAACGCGACTTCTATTTCTGAAAATATCACAGTTAGGAAATTTATGAGTGGTTCCCTGCATTATTACAGCAAAGCGCGTGATTACAGTACTGAGCCGCTGCAATGGAGCAGCTCTAATGCTATTAAATTAAAGATGATGTACCATAGAGCAAAAAATTAACAGTGAAAGTAACAAAAACTTGTAAAATACATTTTAATGGGCATAATTAAGTCTGAAAATAACAGAAGGATATACAGTGAAACCAAAAATGATTGAGACCAGATATAATTTGTGATATTTTTTTACCAGTGGGTGCAGGACACTATAGTTCATTTATGTAAGTGAGGATAGCAAAATAAAGTAAACTGACAAATTATACCCAAAATTTCTTCATACAGTGGACTACCAGTAAAAAAACATTGAAGTTGAGGTTTGCATGAAGCTGGGTGACAGCATGCCCAGGAGACTACAGGCTGTCAATTAAGGCTAAGGGTTGCCCGACTAAGTATTGATAGTTGTGTAAATACTGTCATACTAACAGCTGTCTAATTTTTGGTTGATTGTAATCTATTACATACCTTTCTATCAAAGAAATCTAACATTATCAAGCTGAATTTGCTCTGACACGGTTTAACTCGGAGTTCTTGTCATATTTTATTACCATTTTCTAAACTATAGCGAATAAACCGTGATAATGTGAGAAATGTTGAAGGTGTCTGAATAAATTTTGGTTTGACTATCTATTTCATAAATGAAGTTAACCAACTAACATTATACATACTCTTTTGGTTTCTGTACCCAATATTTAAAAAAATGTACAAATGCAATAAAAATATTGGTATCGGTACTCTGTATTGGCAAGTACCAAAAACAAAAGTATCGGTATCGTGCGAGTACTGAAAAAAGTGGTATCGGTGCATCCCTAAATTTATGCGTCTCAAATTTTATTTGAAAAATCAGTCGCCCAGCCCTAATTCTATTAGCATCCACAGGAACAGATAATGAGGTCTCGTTTGTTTGTAAGTGTGTGGTGCAGTTGTGGTCCGCTGCTTTGAATGCTAGCGCTGTTTAAAGCTGGTTGGATTATGATTGGCTGTCAGTGTTTTTATCGTTATATATAGCTTTGATCATTAGATTAGTTTTGATGTGGTCATTCTTATAGAATTAGAACGATTATCAAAACTTTGCAGTTGTTGTCTTTGGTGTGAACAGACCTAAACTTGCATTATGAATATGCTGTAACAAATCTAATATCCTACACATCCCCAAGAATTGACTTTAAAAACTAAAATGCAATAACATTGATTATCTCAGGTTTCACTTTATTTGAATCCTTTTTGTTTGAAACATTTAAAGTAAATTTATATTATATTTAAAAAAATATAGCAAGCTTTTACAGTTTGATGTATTTTCATGAGGAGACCAACCCTGTGCCTGAAACAAAGCTTTAGAAATGAACACTGCTCGATCATCCTTACATCTGCAGAGAAGCCCTTTTTAACTACATCGAAACTCAACCAAAACACCCAAATGCACCAATTAAACAGCAACTGTAGATCCAGTGTGAAATGAAACCATTTCCTGCACATGTTCACCGATGCTCTGGTGTTTCCTCTGCTGCAGGAGTCCAGGCACGACAAAGAGAAATCCGAAAAGAAGAGAGACAGCACTGGCGCTAAAGAAGAGAAGAAACAATATCCTTTGATGCCTTAAACACCAACGGCAGCGTGTAGAGATGGAAAGAAGTCATGCTCTCTGTATAGAAATCAGCTTTAAACTGCACTGGAGCAGATCAACAGTGTTTTTTTCCTTAACATTCCTCACTCATAAATCATCAGAAAAGCACAGATAATCCATGCTGACTCTCGAGGTGAGCGTTTGAGGACACTTTCCTTTTTATTACTCGTTTCTTAAGAGTGGAGAAATGGGTCGGTGAATGTGAAAAAGAGCGGTAATTGATTTGCAATGTGCTTTTGGATAATGCAGAAGTTTTCCTGAGTGGCACTGGCTGCAGTAGTTCCTGCAGGATTCATCAGCCCAGCTTTCTCATCCATGTCAGCATCTTAATTCACCGTCTGGAAAGAGGACTCCCTCGCACACTTAGGAATCTTGCCTGCATCCAAACTCCTGTTGTTTTGCCTAGAAAAGTTGTCGCTTGTATTTTAATCTGCCATTTTTATTGTGATATTTTCAGTGCTTCACTGAAAGTTTGTTTCCTTTAATATTTAGCACAATGTGCTGCTTGCATCACAAACAGATTCAGGTTGAATTGGTGTCGCTCTCAAATGCTTGCGTTTTTATGACCTCGCGTATTACTTTCTTTTCTGTTTTTTCTTTTTTTTTTTTTTTTTTATTAAAAATTAAATTCTTTTTTTCCTTTATTTCTACAGTAGTTCCTGCAGGATTCATCAGCCCAGCTTTCTCATCCATGTCAGCATCTTAATTCACCGTCTGGAAAGAGGACTCCCTCGCACACTTAGGAATCTTGCCTGCATCCAAACTCCTGTTGTTTTGCCTAGAAAAGTTGTCGCTTGTATTTTAATCTGCCATTTTTATTGTGATATTTTCAGTGCTTCACTGAAAGTTTGTTTCCTTTAATATTTAGCACAATGTGCTGCTTGCATCACAAACAGATTCAGGTTGAATTGGTGTCGCTCTCAAATGCTTGCGTTTTTATGACCTCGCGTATTCTTTTTTTTTTTTTTTTTTTTTTTTTTTTTTTTTTTTTTAAGTAAAAATGAAAGCTCTGTTTTCCTGAATACTACCTTTTTTCCTTTTTTTAAATTCACATGTGACATTTAGACTAGGTGTTTGAAGCCGTACAAATGCTCTATTTGTATATTATGTACACAGAAATAAAATGGTTCCATGTAATAAGACATTTCCTGTTACTTTCATTTCAAATGTACGCCTCCTTTGTGTGTTCAATCACGTTTTTAAAAGATTTGTATCAAGAATGGCAAGCTGGATTTCTCCGTAAATAAGTGGACTGAAAAGGAAGCAATTCATGACTTTCCAAATTACTTCATGGAGTTTTTATCTGGCAGAATCTACAAAGTGTATGCTTTTTCTAAATAAAATAGTTTTATTAGTGTATGGCATGTCTCTTGTTGTTTTTTATTGGACGCTTGGGGATTTAGCTAAACCAAATAACTGCATTTATTGCGCCAATTTGCTCCCGAACGCCTGACAAGGTAGCATTGGTGAAGAGAATGCGTGTTTGATATCTTTTTGAGCTCTTTGTGATGACCATGAAATTCTTCAAATGCACAAGATGAATTGATCATTTCCACACACACAGCAAACATGAAATATTTGGACACGAGTCACACTTCAAAAACTCTGAATGCCGTTGCATTAGTTAAAAAATATAAAGCTGGTTGCATCTGCCACAAATGATGCTAAAGCATTTAAAACTAAACATTTTATTACATTTGTTCAGTAAGCATCTCGGCAAAGAGTAGTGCAGTTTTTCACTTTGAGAAATGTACATTTAATGATATTGAACTTTATGTAGAGCAGTTCTACGTAATCTGTGTTAATGTTACTATTAGGCTTATTTCAGTACTTCTAAATGACGAGTAGAGTCGTACTAATACCTATTAATATAAGTATGTAAGTATAGCAATGTAATGTAAACAATCTACTGGTGATTTATTGGAGGTATGACAGTACTCACTAGCATTTCACAAACAATATACATATATAGTGTATACATAGGCTTCTGCAAACGAGTAGAGTCGTACTAATACCTATTAATATAAGTATGTAAGTATAGCAATGTAATGTAAACAATCTACTGGTGATTTGGTGATTTATTGGAGGTATGACAGTACTCACTAGCATTTCACAAACAATATACATATATAGTGTATACATAGGCTTCTGCAATTGTTGTTTAAAGTAAATGACAATTTATATTATATATTATACTCAGTGATATTGAATGGCATGCTGAAATTTTAAGTGTGGTGTCTAAATAAATCTGAGAATATTTTAAAGAGATCTGGGCCCGTATTCATAAAACCTTTTATCTTACCACTAAGAGTTCTCCTAAATAGCAGTTTTCTCTTAAAACCTGTTCACAAAGCTGCTGAGACTAACTTTTCCTAAGGAATAGAGAGAAGTCTTAAGCTAAGAGTAAGGGGGCGGGATTGACCTCGTTGCTATGGATGATGACCGCATACTTACAAAGTGTGCAAACAGTGATTGGCTGATAGTCTCTGTCAGAGATTTATTCATGGAATATTGTAGAGTACAATATTATGTTGCCATATTCAAATAAAGGTTTAAAAATGCAGGCAAAGTGTCACTAATTAAACAAGTATATGTTCAGCTAATTGTCAGCCTCTTGTGTGCTTCTGGTAAACAATTAGTGAATATGCATATGAAGCCTTTTAATTAACAGAGTAGAATAATAATGGCTGATAGTAAGACATGCGAATGTAAAATAGAATTAAACTGAATGCAAGAACAGCTGTTACTTCTTGCCCAACTTGTTAATGAAAACAAGGATATGATCAAAGGAAAATTTGGAGTTGGGATAACCTACAAAAAAAAAAAACATATGTGTGCCAATAAATGCAGCGTGATTCTAAAATGTTTGTGTTTCAAGGCAGATTGCTGGCAACCGCCATTTTAGCCCGGCTGAAAAAAGCAATAGAAACCATCACAGAATTTGAATGCTTTCACTGGTTATAATGGTAAATGTAATGTGCTTGTTGGTCTCTACTGGTAATTGGTCGCCGTCTATTGTTAGCTTGTTAAAACCACTAATGGAACATGTCCCAAAACACACTACAGGAAACATTTTTTTATTTTATTTTAATGGTTAAAAGTTGATGGTTTGTAATGGTATTTGTAGTGGAAACCTTTAGAATTTCTGTGATGGTTTCTTTTGTTTTCTTCAGAAGGGAGGATAGGCCTAGTTTGTGGTTTGGTCTTAGTGATTTAGGACTCTCTCTTCAATACTCCTAACGTTCCACAGATTTAGGAGCTAGTTTTAACGCTTTGTGAAATACTCTTAGAGCAAAAACTTAGGAGTCCTGAATTTAGGATTGACGCCCATTATTTTAAAGATTTTCTCCTAAATCGGCAAGTTATGAGCTACTTTTAGCCTTAAGATGTTTTGTGAATACGGGCCCAGGTCAATTCTGTTCAATTTCAATATCTATGTTATGTAATGCATTTTATGAATATACTCTCAATTAATTTTGAATAGCAAAAATGTTTCATTTAGGCAACAAATGTGCCTTCAACAAATGCGCCTTCACTGCTAAAGGCCTTTGGATTTAATAGTGTTCAAACTCTTTTCCAAAACTATTACAGAGATCGTCATTATTAAGCTCTGTTATTTAATCTATTCAAAAATTAACAGCACAAAATGTGGCTTGATTTAACACTATCTATCTATCTATCTATCTATCTATCTATCTATCTATCTATCTATCTATCTATCTACTTGTCTATTTATCTGTCATCTGTCTGTGTCTGTCTACATGTCTGTCTCTATCTATCTGTCTGTGTCTGTCTGTCTGTCTTATCTGTCTGTGTCTGTCTGTCTATCTATCTGTCTGTCTGTCTTATCTATCTGTCTGTGTCTGTCTGTCTATCTATCTGTCTTATCTATGTGTCTGTGTCTGTCTGTCTATCTATCTGTCTTATTTATCTGTCTATCTGTCTGTCTGTCTGTCTGTCTGTCTGTGTCTGTCTTATCTATCTGTCTGTGTCTGTCTATCTGTCTGTCTATCTATCTGTCTGTCTGTCTGTCTATCTGTCTGTATCTACATGTCTATCTGTCTGTCTCTGTCTATCTATCTGTCTGTCTGTCTGTCTGTCTCTGTCTGTCTGTCTATCTATCTATCTTCTTGTCTATCTGTCTGTCTGTCTTATCTATCTGTCTGTCTGTCTGTCTGTCTGTCTGTCTATCTGTCTGCGTCTGTGTCTATCTATCTATCTACATGTCTATCTGTCTGTCTCAGTTCTATCTATCTGTCTGTCTGTCTGTCTGTCTATCTATCTACATGTCTGTCTGTCTGTCTCTGTCTGTCTGTCTGTCTATCTACATGTCTCTATCTATCTGTCGGTCTGTCTGTCTGTCTATCTGTCTGTGTCTATCTATCTGTCTGTGTCTGTCTTATCTATCTGTCTGTGTCTGTCTATCTATCTGTCTGTCTGTCTGTCTATCTACATGTCTGTCTGTCTCTGTCTATCTATCTGTCTGTCTGTCTGTCTATCTATCTATCTACATGTCTATCTGTCTGTCTCAGTTCTATCTATCTGTCTGTCTGTCTATCTATCTACATGTCTGTCTGTCTGTCTCTGTCTATCTACATGTCTGTATCTATCTGTCTGTCTGTCTTATCTATCTGTCTGTCTATCTGTCTGTCTGTCTGTCTATGTCTGTCTGTCTGTCTGTCTTTCTGTCTGTCTGTCTATCTATCTGTCTGTGTCTGTCTATCTATCTATCTACATGTCTATCTGTCTGTCTCAGTTCTATCTATCTGTCTGTCTGTCTATCTATCTACATGTCTGTCTGTCTGTCTCTGTCTATCTACATGTCTGTATCTATCTGTCTGTCTGTCTATCTATCTATCTATCTACATGTCTGTCTGTCTGTCTCTGGCTGTCTGTCTATCTACATGTCTCTATCTATCTATCTGTCTGTCTGTCTATCTATCTACATGTCTGTCTCTCTCTGTCTGTCTATCTATCTGTCTGTTATCTATCTATCTTGTGTGCAACAAAACATTTCCTTTTTGGATGAGAAAGTCAATTCGTACATGTGTTGGTGACTCCATCTATTCATAAATTATAACAAATGTTATACCTTCTTTTGACTTTCAGAAGTAAAAGTTTTGTGCAGGTACAGCATGTCAGTCTTTATAAAGTGAATGGTTTCTTTGTATTCCACGTCGTTATCTCAGCACTAATAACCTGCATTCATGGTTTGAGGATCACAGATTCATTGTGTGCATAAAAAAGCCCCCACACACTTCCATTCATTTTTTTATTTTTTTTATTTACAAAATGTATTAAAATTCTTTGTACAAGGCCTCACTAACGGGGCTCGGGGAACGACAGCCAGGCATGCACGTCTTACATCAGCCTGCCGCCCGGTCACGTCCTCTGAAGTGCTGTTTTATAGGTCAGGAACAGGTCGAAATACGAAAGCTGAAACCCACTTTCTACCGACCATCTAGAATCTAATGGAAGTCGCAGGGCTTTACTTGACAATCACAAGTTTTCACATGCAGATAGAAAATTTGGGAATTCAGTCACTCGCTTGTGAATCCTTCACTAGAAATGTACAGATTTGTGTTCCACGTGTGAGGTCTTTTAAAAGCTTTTCGTTATAAAACTATCTGTCCATGGTCACGGGATGGGCCGTATTCTCAGTCCCGTGGGGTCACAGTTGGTTTTCCTTCCCTCCAACACAAAAATGTCACAGCAAATGTAAATGTGCTAGCTTCTCGTCAGCTCCTTTTATAAATCTATTGTAAATGTTATTAATCCTAGTCTCGTTTGCTAAATAATTCACCAAACACTAATAATGCTCATCAAATAAAACTAAATCTCAAAGCTTGATTTCATGTGCGAATTATATTCGGAAAACCGTGAGGTAATCAATTACTACATCGTAAAAGCCATGTCTTTTTGTGAATTGCGGTTTATCTACATTAATGTGATCCGATTTATAGCTTCAGTTTCTTGTACAGTATGCCGTGATAACTACAAAACCTTGAAAGTTCATCTCTGTCACGTATGTATGTATGTGTGTGTGTGTGTGAATGAAATCATGTGGCGATTTTTGGTTTTGTAAAACTTGCGTGTGAGAACACCATTATTGAAGGTCAAATGGGGTTTATAGCTTCTGAACTTCCAGCTGAATTTCTTAGAAATATAGATCAGACAAAAGAAAAGCACATGGTATACTGCAACATATCCAACCAACTCACAAAGATCCTGATCTGGAATTGAAACGATCCATGATCTGATAAATTAATACACCGATTGAACGAGTGTGAAAGCAAATTTACAGTATTACAAGCGTTTGCTCGACCACTGGGTTCCACACAGTCCAGAGAAGACGTCTCGAGTCAGATCGGCTCATTCGGTGTGCTAAGATCGCAAGTGATGGCTTTATTTCTCGCTGTCCATGGAGTTTTTATTTCACAGGGATGATGATGATGGCATTCCGTGGGTTTGTGTGATTGGAGCAATGCAATGCATTTGCATCAGTGATACTCTGAATATTCCATAAGGCACTGAAGAAATCTATTCCAATCATTGCGCCAGGCCGTGGTCTTTTGTGAGCGTGCTGTGTCGGCTGGAGCTGATGTGTATGAAGACAGGGGGAGACCCCTGCTGAAGATCCAGCCGTCTCTGTGAGGTGTCACACCACGCTGCCAGACTGCCGCTCTGCAAAAACACACACATCAGAGAGTATGCACAAGAGAGAGTATCACGCAGTGGGAAAATAAAGTTTGTTTTTTAGCTGATTCTACAGTGCATTATCATCTATCCTCTGATCTCTTCAGCTGCTGTGAAATGTCACGTTAAATCTTAAAACATTTTTAATGCAACATGATCAGAACATTCAGGAACAATGTACGTGAAAAATCTATAATGTATTTATTTGATACATTACAACATGGACTGGTATGAGAATAACTCCTGCCAAGAACACGTCTCATATTTCACACCAAAATCTAAAGAAAGACGTTGTGCATAGAAGAAAATGAAGGTTTATGTATGCATGTATACATTTATTTTTCTCCAATTAGCAACTCACCAAATTCTCTTTACTATGAGGTGAAAATATTATTTAAATTGTAAACTAGAGACTGTTATCGGAAATAACTGTTGAAGAACTGAACATCGCAACTACGAGGCTGAAAGTAAATAAATCTCCAGGCCCTGATGGTTTCATCTCAGAGTAGTATAAATCTCTTAGAGAATCATTGTTACTTGCCACCTTCAATTGGATATTAAAAGGTGGATTGGTCCCTCCCTCTTGGAGGGAAGCAATTATTTTGGTTATACCGAAGGAAGCTAAAGATATGAGTGTGGAAATTTCAGACCTATCAGTATCTTAAATGTTGATTCCTAACTAATTACATCCATTCTGGCCAGAAAGCTAAATCAAATTATCCCAGAACTTATTCATCTTGATCAGATTGGGTTTCTTAGGCAAAGAGAAACTCAAGATAATATTAGGCGGTCTTTACATATTAAGAGTCGGATAACTAAACATAATGTTGAAGCTTTATTTGTAGGATTGGATGCTTAAAAGTCATCCGATTCTGTTAAGTGGAAGTATCTTTTTATGGTTATGAATCGATTTGGGTTTCACAAGTCCATCATTAAAGTTATTCAAGCATTATATGATAAACCACTGGCGAGGATTAAAGTGAATGGTGATCTTTCCAACCAGTTTACTCTAGAGCGAGGAACACGTCAAGGCTGCTCAATTAGCCCTATTTTATTTGCCCTATTTATAGTGCCCCTTAAACAGTGGATTAGGCAAAAGGACAAAATCATATGTATAGAAATAGGGACAGTTGAGCACAAGGTAGCTGCCTTTGCAGATGACATTTTAGTGTACATAAAGCAGCCAACCCAGTCATTTCCAGAATTGATGTCACTTCTTGAGTCATATGGATCTTTTTCAGGTTATAAGGTCAATATACAGAAAACCCAAGTTCTCACTTTTAATAAAAAATTCCTGATAATAAATCCAGGTGGCTTATGTCTCAACTGGGAATCAGTGGCAATGAAATATCTGGGAGTAATCTTATCAAAAGATATATAAGAATTATTTCAAGTTAATTTTGCTCCTCTAATTAAACAAAAAAGGAGAGATATCAAGATGGAATCTTATCCCCTTTCTAAGCATGAGCTCAAGGACTGAATCTGTCAAGATGAACATTTAACCGAGACTGCTATATTTATTTCAGTCTCTGCCAGTGAATATACCAATGCAGTAATTCTTAGAATGGGATAAACTATTTTCAAGATTTATCTGGAATGGAAATGTTAGGTTACTTGCGTAACCCCTGTTCTCTGAGAACCGAGCGAGGTATCTCACTATGGGAACGTAGTGACCCAGGCATGATAGACTATGGAAGCACCAATTACACCACGTCTGTCCGAAAGATGGACCAATCACAGCTCATGACAAGGAGCCCACCCCCTCCCTAGATATATGGCTGTGATCCCCGAAGACAGCATTCTATGCACGCACTTCCCCAGTGTTATGCGAGTAGGGAAGCTTGGTGAGATATCTCGCTCTGTTCTCAGAGAACTGGGGTTACGCAAGTAACCTAAAGTTCTCTTTCAAACAATCGCTCGGTATCTCACTATGGGAATAATATGCCAACTCCCGAAACGCATGCTTTCCGAAGCCGCCGAACAGACCCGGCAAGAACAAAAGATAACCTTTCAATTCTCCATAGAGCCAACATTGAGAATTGCATGAGCCATAGAAGGTGCAGTGACATCCAGACGGTAAAATCTGATAAATATATGAGGGGAAGCCCAGCTTGCCGCTGCACAAATATTTCCTACCGAAATCCCCTTGAACAATGCCCACGAGGTAGCCATACCCCTTGTTGAATGAGCCCTTAAGCCCACTGGGGAATGAAGACCCATAGATGTATAGGCCAATTCAATCGCCTCCACCATCCAATGGGAAAGGTGCTGTGAGGAGATCGGCTTACCCTTACATTGAGTGGCCCATGAAACTAATAACTGATCATTCTTCCTGAACGATCGTGTCCCGTTTACATAATAGTGTAACGCTCGTACCGGACATAAAGTGTGCAATTTCCGCTCCTCCATGTAACTCACACACTCGTTTAGCTGAGACTAAAGCAAGTAGTAAGACCATTTTCAGATATAGGAGCTTAATATCAACACTCTCCAGAGGTTCAAATGGGGCCCTAGTTAAAGCATTCAGAACAATGGACAAGTCCCATGACGGGACCAGATGCTTAGATACTGGTCTCAAACACTTCACCCCCTTCATAAAACAGCATATAAGAGGGTGCCGTCCAACTGAGACTCCCTCGAAGCCTACATGACACTCCGAAATAGCAGCCAGGTAAACTTTAATAGTAGAAAACGCTCTCCCCCATTGTTCATTAAGCTTTGTAAAAAGCAAAGTACATCGCTCACCGCGCACTGAAAAGGAATAACTCCTTTACGAGTACACCAGTCCTCAAACACACGCCATTTAAGGCCATACAGACCCAAAGATCGACTCGTTCCGGGTGTGGGTGAAATATCTTGTGCCCCCCGCTTGCGACAACAGGTCCCGGTGCAACGGGAGCAGCCAGGGCTCTCCCTGAAGGAGCTGGACAATCTCTGCCAACCACAGCCTCCCCGGCCAACGAGGGGCTATCAGAAGGAGATCTGTTTTCTCTTACTCTTTCCAGGGTGGGAGAAATTAGACAGAGGGAATGCGTAAAGCAACATGTTCGGCCACGGGTGCGCCAGCGCATCCATACCCAAAGGCGCATTTTCGTCCCTAAGAGAGAAATACAGCAGACACTGTTTTTTAGGCACCCACTGTATAATGAGTTTGAGCTCTTGCCTTCGGGTAGAAGATTCAGGATACCGGTGTTTATTAAAAATAGAGGGAAAAAATCTTTTATAACACAGGCAGTGAAGTGCTTAAATGAAAGATAGGAAAAAAATTATTTATTTATTTATTTATTTATTTGTAATGAGCAGGTCTCATTCAGTAATTAGCACTTCTTGATTAATTGATGTTAAATTGCATTGTTTTTATTGTGAAATTTATGTTGTATTGTCGTTTGTGAGAACCGCATATTGAAACAAGACACTGAAACAAAATTTCCCCAAGGGGATAAATAAAGTTACTACTACCCTTTGTGTTTGCCTGCGAGGCGAAGAGATCTATGGCAGCCTTGCTGTACATCCCCCAAATCTGATCCACCACCTGCAGGTGGAGCACCCAGTATAACGGGTTGCCCCTTGACAGGAGATCCGCCCCTACATTCAGAACTCCTGGTTTGTGTTCCGCCCCCCAGATAATCAGTTTGCCCGAGTTGTAACGAACTAATGTGTTCCCCCTTGGCGATTGATATATGCCACCACCGTCGTGTTGTCTGTCCTGACCAGAACATGAAACCCTTCCAAGAATGGGAGAAAATGTTTCAGGGCCAGAAAGACTGCGATCAACTCCAACATATTTATGTGAAGTTTGCAAAGCTGGGGCGTCCAGCGACCGTTTACCGATCTGCCCTGAAAAACAGCCCCCCAGCCCGACAGAGATGCATCTATTGCCACTATTTTTCTCAGAGACACGCCCCCCATGGGAACCCCTGTCTGGAATAAACAGGGATCTCTCCACTGATGAAGAGCCATCACGCACTCCGCGTGTATTCTCACTCTGCACGCGAGGTGCCGACAAGGACACAGACGTCTCGCTGCTACCCATCGCTGGAAGTCTCTCATTTTCAGCAAACCTAGCGGGACCACGGACAGCGACGCCCAAAAGGCGGAGACAGGTCCTGAACGATACCAAATTTCCTTTGCGAAACTGGACCACGCACTGACAAAACGCCATTATCCTCCTTTCCGAGAGCATAGCCGCGGTATGCCACAGAGTATATTCGTAAGCCTGAGCCTAAGCTCCTGAGATGGAATCAGCTGGCTTTTGGCATAGTTCATTCTGAACCCCAGACTCGTTAGATGTGACGTGAGCATCTCTGTGTCCCGCTCCCGCGAGGGAGTGCAAATCAAATAATCGTCCAGATAAGAAGATATTCTGAGCCCCTTGTGTCTCAATGGTGACAACGCTGTCTCTATGCACCTGCTGAACACGTGAGGAGCGAGGCTGAGCCCAAATGGAAGAGTAACAAATTTCTACACTTTGCTCTGAAAGGAAAACCTGAGATATTTCTTGTGCGCAGGATAGATGCTTATATGAAAGTAAGCATCCTTGAGATCGACCGCGGTGAACCAATCGTTCCGACGGATTGTGCGCGTGAGAGCTGCAACTGTGAGCATCTTGAATTTGTACTTTCTCAAGTGCTTGTTTAGAGCACGCAGGTCCATTATTGGGCGCAAACCCCCATCTTTCTTTGGAATTAGAAAATAATGGGAGTAATAGCCTTTCTGAGTTTCCCCCACTGGAACTCGTCTTATAGCTCTTTTCTCTAAGAGGGAGGATATTTCTGCTTCTAACACCCGAGCTAAATCCCCATTTGCTACAGATGCTATGACGCCGTTGAAAGGAGGGGGTTTTACAGCAAACTGAAGCCTGTAACCCTTGGTTACAGTCGCGAGGACCCACGGATGAGCAGAACACTATCTCCAAGCCTCCTGATAAAGAGCCAGAGGGTTCATCTGAACAGATTCCATAGATGGGAGTGCTGGCGCCATCTGGTGGAGAGAGAGAAAAATGGCCAAGATCTGTGTGACTCAGAGACTGATTTATCTCTTGGTTCATTATTATTATTTTATTTTTGTCTCACTGTGCCCTCGGCATGGAGCCTGGATGCGACAGATAATTTTTTATTTGCTTTAAACCCAGAGGCTGAAGTGCTTTGTGACAATACACTTGAGAACTTGTTCTTGTACCCGTCAGACCACATTTTTTTGATGACATTGTGTGTTGAGGGGAAGCTGAACTGGCCTGAACACAACTTCGAACCATTTTTCTGCCCAAACTCCACATCTTCTTCGCGGGTGGGGGAACAAATATTGGTGGGCTCGGGAGAGGACATCACAGAGAACCCTAGGTGCTGCCCGTCCCTCCCATGCAGAGATTGCGTCCTAGGTCCTCATCCTGCAGAGATCCCTCCTCTTTTTGTTAGAAGGGTTAGCGGACTTGGACTTTGCAGCTGCAGCCGCGAATGACTGCTTTCCCCATGGTTTAACGTTTGAAGCAGCAGGGGGGGGGCGAGCCGCCTGCTCCGTGCTCTGGGGTTTTGCCGTCCTGGACGCATTCAAAAACCTTCTGTTCTGCGTCGGAGGAACAGGATGCAGGGGAACAGGAGGACACTGCGCTCTTTTACGTGGCAGACAGATGTCAAACGCCTCGCCTTCCTTCTTCTGGAGGTCGCGCCTCTGTCTCATCGCTGCAACGCTGGGCCGAACAATCCACTCGAATCCACAGGAGCGTCGAGAAAATCGTATTTCTCCCTGTCCCCGACACTCGATAGATTTAGTCACAGCGACCTCTCGCCCGCAACGGCAAGAGCCATGGTCTTCATCAGCTTTGCACCACGCCCCGTGAGGTGTGCAGATTGAGATCCGTTATGTTGCCGATCTCCTCCCAGACCACCGGGTTTGGATTGCCGGCATCCAGCTGAGTGCCCAGCTCTTCCAACAACTTGGCTTGATAGGCCGTCAACAACGAAGTGACGTTAAGTGCCCGCACCGTCAATGCGGAGGATTTATAATTTTTTTGGTACATGGAAGCGGTGAAGCGTTCCATTTTCCCAGGGAGGGAGGGACTAGCAGATAAGAGAGTGGTTCGCCTGTTTTGATGGAGGTGGTGAGCCACTGACTGCTCGACCGAGGGAGTGTTAGAGAGCCCAAGCCCTTCCATTTCACTCACATCGAGCGACGAGTATCCCTTGACGGGCACACGATGAGAAAAGGGTTTGTCCCACGATCGCTTCATCTATGCTACACACGCCAGCAAAGCAGGAAGCAGTTGTTTCGCCGGTGGAAGGCAAGAAGGAAGCCTTTTCCCATCATAGATGTCACGTTTAACTCCCGGATCCCCAGGATTTACGGGCCAAGCGATGCCAAGCTTAGCTGCTGCACGCTTACAAACTTCCACTAGGTCACAAGCTACCACCGTCGATGCCACGTCGCCGCTTTGCATGCTCACTGGCCTAGATGCTTGTGCTGCAGACAGGATAGCGTCATCCTCCTCATCATCCGGCTCATCTCGGAGGAGGCGAGCTAATATCTCCTCATCCTCCTCCTCCTCATCTCTCTCCACATCGCCTTCCGCAAGCAGCTGCTGGTCGAAAAGCGGCATAAACTCAGGATACTCTGAATCCATAATATTCCCCCACGAAGAAAGATTCCGTGGGGGAGAGGGTTGGACCACCTTTGTCGAAGGAGGGACAGAAGATAGAACCGTATTGTCTTTAGAAGAATGCAGCCACCCGAAGCCTTCTTTCCAAGATCCTGGCTGGCATTACACGACAGTGCGTGCAACTTTCCACATCCGCCAGCGCGGCCTGAGTGTGCTTAACACTCATGCACGCGATACACATTGGATGCGAATCCCTGCCCGAGATCATAAATCCACAAGCTGCCGGACACGAGCGCGAAGGGACATCCTTCCCTTTCTCCGCTGCGACCTTGGACCCCGACATGGTGAGTAGAATAATCTTAGCTCGCCTTAACGCTTGTTAGCTAGAAAAAACTCAGTAACGAGCAGAGAATCCACAGCTGATTTTAACTGCACTGCGTTCTGCAACGGCCACCTTGACGGTATGTTTGTGAACTGAAGCACCGCAGAACAGGTGCTGAAGGAAAGTCTTCAAGGGGAAGAGAACAGTAATGACGTTTTCGGAGATCACAGCCATATATATAGGGAGGAGGTGGGCTCCTTGTCATGAGCTGTGATTGGTCCATCCTTCGGACAGACGTGGTGTAATTGGTGCTTCCGTAGTCTATCACGCCTGGGGTGTTTCCCATAGTGAGATACCCAGCGATTTTTTGAAAGAGAACCCAGAATTAAATTTAAAACACTTCAGCTATCAAAGCAAAAGGGGGGAATGGCACTGCCTTGCTTGCGAGATTACTATTATGCTGCCCAGATTAGACCTTTAGTGTGTTTATGTAATCCGGTATATCAATCTAGATGGAAGAAAATAGAAAGTGTCATACCTCAAGGTGTCCCAGTTCAGGCAGCATTGGGAGATGCTGGACTGATAATTATATTACTAACTATAGATAATACTTGGTTAAATGTATCCTTAAACGTTTGGAAGTAGTGAAATTAGGCAATTTGAAAGATTCCATGGTATTGCTGCGCTGGTGTGCGCTATGACACTGAGTTTGTTCCCAACAAAAGAGATAACAGGTTTAAAAAGATGGACGGCTAAAGGCTTAACTGCCTATTGGATATTTATGAATAAGGGGAAACTACAGAGCTTTCAGATGCTTAAAGTAAATCATGACTACAGAACCAAGACTTTTATAGGTATCTCCAATTGCGTCATTATTTAGAGCATGCTATAGGAAAAGTATTAAGTAAAGTTGAAGTAGAAAATGGGTTACTAAAAGTTTATTTAAAAATTTAGATTTCTGTAAAAATGTCATCTCAAAGTTGTATAGTAGGCTACAACAAGTTAAGCGGGTAGACACATTATATATAAAGGAGAGATGGGAGCGGGAAGGCAACCTGAGTATTTCGGTAGAGGAGTGGGAAAGAGTATGCGAGTCACAATGGATAACTCTTTGTTCTGAAGTTATTGTTAAGAGTCAAATTCCCTTCAGTTTTGAGATGATGTACCTGGGTTTGAGTTCCAGTGATTTTCCAAGTTCAGAATCCTAACGATAGCAAGAAAGAATGCAATTACAAGAAAGTGGCTACAACCAACTCCACCAACTCTTGAAGACTGGGTGTACATAGTACATGATATTTTTTTCAATGGAGAAGCTAACCTATGCTTTAAGACTCAAGTCTCAGTTGTTTTCAGTACTATGGAGAGATTGGATTGAGTATATATCCCATGTACAATCAGATTTTGTTTAATTGAATAAAATAAAGACAGTTTGCGGGGAGTTTGTTTGGTGTTGGTTGGGTGGGTGTACTTATTGCAATTATTATTATTTTTACTTATTTATTTTTTATTTATTAAATTTTTTTGCATTTTATTATTGTTTTCATACAGGGAATGTATAAGACTCATCTATGTCAAATGTATAACATATATTCCTTTTGCTTCAAGTGTTCAATACTTTAATGTATAATAATAATAATAATAATAATGTGTAATAATATCTTTTTTGTTGTGTGATTATTTAAAAGTGATAAATTGATAATGTTTGTATTTCCCTATTGTGAATGAATAAATTAATAAAAATAAAGTTTAAAAAATGGTAAACTATACAATTCTGTTCAAAAGTGTGGGATCAGTTAGATTTTTTTTTTCTTCCCCAAAAAGGCATTCAATAAAAATTGACTAGTGACTTTTCATTGTTGCAAACTTTCACTTCTAATAAATGCTGTTCTTTTGAACTTTCTATTAATCAAATAATCCAGGGGGAAATAAATAATCATGATTTCCACAAAAATATTAAGCAGTACAACTCTTTGAACATTGATATTAAGAAATGTTTATTGAACACCAAATCAACATATTTCTAATATACAGAGTAATATTAGAGTAATGGCTGCTGAAAATTCAACTTCGCTTCACAGGAATAAATTACATTTTAAAATATGTTAATAGTAAATTGTAATAGTTCACAATATTACAAATTTTTATCTGGATTTTGATTAAATAAATGCAACCTTTGTGAACACAAGAGCCTTCTTTAAAAAACAGTCAGTATAGTTTACATATACATATACATACACATACAGTGCTTAACTTAGACTACCAGCACCCAAAACAGCATTGGTGATTACCAAAATTATTATTATTTTTTCTATAATGGTTAAACCACCAGTATTTGTAAGCTGTTTAGTCACAATAGTGTTTCTAATGCTAAAATATTATTGTTGTTATCTATACATTTTTGAATTTACTGCTAACCTGAATTTATAAGTAAAACTAATCTGCCAAAAGCACCAAAAGTTGGTTAAATGAGCATGGTGTTGGTGTGTTTGACTGGCCAGCAAACTCACCAGACCTGAACCATTGTTGCACACTCTTTATTTGTCAAGATGAAAATGAGAAACAAGAGAACAAAAAATGCAGATGAGCTGAAGGCCACTGTCAAAGAAACCTGGGCTTCCATACCACCTCAGCAGTGCCACAAACTGATCACCTCCATACCATGCTGAATTGAGGCAGTAATTAAAGCAAAAGGAGCCCCTACCAAGTATTGAGTACATGTACAGTAAATGAACATACTTTCCAGAAGGCCAACAATTCCCTTATTTTTTTTATTGGTCTTATGAAGTATTCTAATTTGTTGAGATAGTGAATTGGTGGGTTTCTGTTAAATGTGAGCCAAAATCATCACAATTAAAAGAACCAAAGACTTAAACTACTTCAGTCTGTGTGCACTGTATTTATTTAATACACGAGTTTCACAATTTGAGTTGAATTACTGAAATAAATGAATAAAATAAAATAAAATAAACTTTTCCACGACATTCTAATTTATTGAAATGCACCTGTATATGCATTTATGTTTCCCCCACACCACGAAGCAAAACCTAGAAGCTCTGAAATTAGCTTTGTATTCTGTACACAATTTTCTCTCTCTCTTGATCTCAGAGTGAAATATGACCTAGATCGGTTTCACAGAGATTCACAAATGAATGTGAAAAAAACTGCCCAAATATGTTGTGATTTTATATAATTCAATACTTTAGAAGATAATAACAACAGGTCTGTTTATCCAGTCTTCGTCTGTCCTATTTCTACTGTATTGGTTTGGTGTTCCAAATATTTTCTCTGGGCCAAATGATACACATGTAGAACATGGATATCTCTGACTGTTTTCTGCCCAAGTACAAATATTAACAGAATGTGTTTTCCATAGCATTCCCTAGCACAATCTGACTGATACAACCGTTTGAAAACAAGCCAGCGTTTGGAAAAAATCAGCCGGAACGCTGCTGCACTTCTCCACTGATTTGATTATCTGGAATTAATGACAAACACAATCTCCGGCTTTGGCGCGCGCGCACACACACACACACACACACACACACACACACACACACAGACAGTGTCACTGTAGAGGCATTACCGTTAGATCTTAACGCTCTCTGTTCCGTACACGTTGTATCCTTCTCGGTATGTGGCAAAGTTTTGGGTGTTGGCTGGCGGGGCTGGCTTATAGGTTTGGGTGTTCTTTTCAAGTTTCAACCGTTTGGCTTCTGCACGTGACTTGTAACAGAACTCTATCAAAGCCACCATCATGGCCAGCCCTAGTCCACCAACCAGAATATAGAAGACACCAGCAACATTGCTCAGGCTCAGTGCACTTGTCTTGTCCTAAGAGAAGCGAGGGACATAGTTAGCATATCTTACAGTGGCAATCCTGACACAAAACACACTATACAGTACAACTCCTCACATGTTCTATCAAGCAGCACTACTGGCTATAAATGACATTTCTACTGCTACCAGAGGAATCTAGATTCCAATGGAGAGATTAAGCCAAAATATCCATCTGTGTCTAGACGTCTAGCTCAATGTCATTTAAAGACAAATTAGTCAATTAGGACCATAACTGGTGAATGTAGATGTTTTCTCTAACCTGCTCTTCTCATTGGCTTCTTCATGTATCTGAGGAAGCTGGTCAGTTACGTACAGGTCAGACCTCTGACTTAATAACCTTACTTTAAACAACTGCCTTTCCATCCTTTAACCTTCAAATTCATATTTTGACATATTTTCTACACCAGAGTACTGAATTTAAGAATCAGAATGAACCATTCTGCTGCAGTTTACCCCCCAAACTTGTCCATTAAAAATTTGTCCATTAGTATTACACTATTTGCCGTTTTTAGCGAGCTCGTTTTACACTGCTGCATTTTTACCGTTCAGTTCTGTCTGTTACTACAAACAAACTATCGCCTTCACGTCACTAGTCGACCTTCGCTCGTCTAATGAAACTTATGTCAAAACTGTTTGTCATGATGAGAAATGACGTTCGTGGAGGTTCAATAAACGAACGGGCCTTTTTTCTTGTGGAAAAGACAAATAAGTAACAACACTAATACATCAAATTTTAAATTCGAAGTTTGGTGAGTAAGAACTGCAGCATAATGGTTATTGAGTCAAGTGAAAATAAGCAAGAAAGACAATTGGTATACAGGAATGAATCTAATCAGACGATCAATTTGCACTTTTAACTAATTCCCCATTAGATTTATCATTACGGCTTTATTTGAGGGCATTCACTGGAAGAAATACTGAAAAAAACAACAACAACAGAAAGATATGTCTCATAAGTACCCCTTAGCTGATCATTGGAAATGATGGGGAATCGTGCAAAACTCTAGGCCACGCATCCTTATGGTTTCCTTATATGTGGCCGTAAGTCATTAAATCTACTACACATGGGTTAAATCAAGATATTGACTATTGGTTTGTTCCTTGCATATGAACAATATGTCAAAATGCAGTTTTTGGAATCAGTACAAAAGACCTGCAGCGACTGACCTTACTTCCCGAGTCCTTGGTTCCACATTCACCCTTATCGTACCACCATTTGTTTTTCAGCTTGGCTAAGATGCCTTGTTCACTGAGTTTCAATACTGCAAGGTTTACAGGAGTTCTTCACGTGGGAAATAACATAAATAACATTATATTATGTTATTTTATGTTATTCAAGTCTTAACTACTTCATACTTTACAAAGCGATAAAGCAGGGCTCCTGGCCATTATCAACACACATGTGGCAGGCATTCTGACTAGTACCTTCCATTCACCAGGGCTAAGCTAGTGTGCCAGGACCTACCCGTATCGCTTTGAGTAATCGGCATACACTGTTAAGAGAAGAACAGGCAGGTTTCTGCGTGGCTATAAAAGCAGAGAAGCGTCTTGGTTAATTTGAGCATCTGAGAATGTGGATCTCCACTGGAACCCTCGACTGACTGACAGACCAACGGAAATTACCAGTAGTATTTTGCTCAGGCTGAGGAGAGCTGGCGTTAGGACTCTGTGAACGGATTACAGGCGGAGAGTACAGAGAAACCAAACAGGCAAACACACTTACAAAAGTAAACAAGACCGTATACAGATGAGTCAAAGCATTTGCAAAGTAAAACTGTGTTACCTGGGTGCCAGAGTTAACCGAACCGGTGCCTAGCCATGCTACGTCAGAGGCTAGTCTTGCTAATCAGTAGCTGCGGGGACTATAAATGACATTAGCATTAGCGGCTAACAAAACATTAACGTCAACATGAAATTAAAATTGATCCTATTTATTTTCTTAATACACATGCATGCCTTATTATGCACAGTTTTCCAAATAAAACCAGCATATGCTGGTTAGGTATGTTTTGAAGCATGGCTGCTGGTTTGAGCTGGTTTAAGCTGGTCCTGAGCAGGAGCTAGTTGCTTTTGACCAGCTCATGAACAGCTAAGGACCAGCTTAAACCAGCTCAAACCAGCAGCCATGCTTCAAAACATACCTAACCAGCATATGCTG
>NW_015506479.1:41693-56693 GCF_001515645.1 Sinocyclocheilus grahami | reverse complement strand
ACTGGAATATGTGTTGACTGCCATTATCTTGTAATTGTTTGTGACATTTACTAGCAATTTCTGTCTCAAAGCAAATCACTACACTATTTTTGCAGTGTTTCTCAGCATTTTTCCATGATATGCATTCAGTTCTTATTAAATGAAATAAAGTCCCACTTTTTCCTTGTAAAATATCACATTTAATTGCAAGTCACATATGTTGCGATTATCATTTCATGTTGACTTTTTTGCTAGAGAACGATATTTTTTTCTAGAACGTAATGTAAACCTCTAAAAATTGAAAGCCATGCCATCACTCGTCTAGACATAATTAGTCACTTAAATGTTCTTTACATTTCTCATAGCTGCTGCTGATTTAGCTATATGGTCCTAACATTTCTTTTAGCTTGGGAAGAGACATTGATTAACAATGCAATTATCCTCAGAGCGTTTGGAGCGACTGGAGTGGGAACGCTATCAGCAGCGAGGATGGCAGCGGGCTGCCAGGGGCCGAGAGGAGAACGGGTTGTGTGACTCAAGATGTCGGTTTGTCGCAGGTGGCTTAATGTGGATTTCTCTCCTGTTTTTCTCTCTTTTTGTTGTGTTTTTCCACAGCTGGCTGTGCGGCTGGGTCCAGACGTGCCACTGCAGCCTCACTGCATTAGATCATTAGAGCTAGCCCATCCACTGCGTGTCGACTAATGGGGGCTTCAAATCACTGCAAACTGCAAAAACAGAGAGCTGGAACAAAGAAGGTGATTATGAAAGCTCACATAACCTTTCACCTTCATCCACAGGCAGGGGGCACAATGCTTTTGTTTGTACTGAAAAACCTGCTCCCTAACAACTAGTAAAGACGTTATTAGAGAGGCCCCACTTTCACGAAATAGGAAACTATGGAAAATAAATGACAATTAAAGTCAACGTGAAATCAAAACTGGCATTATGTTTTGTCTATATACACATTTCTGGTTCATTAGTGCACAGTATTCTTTAAAAAAAGGTAATCTTTTTTATTATTATATTATCAAAATATAATGACTTGGTCCTCCTCAGAAAAAGTTTTTGCCTTTGATTGATGTCACGCAGGCCATACTAGCTATGTGGGCATTTTTATGCCTTTTTCCAACCCAGGCTCATTGGAACAAAATGTTGCTTATGGTGACTTTTTATGATTACGTTACTTCTTGCACGTTTTGCGACACTTTTATAGTGAAATGTTCAGAGGGTGGCGATAAAACGTTCAGGTTTATCCAAAACAGATGAGCGTGAGTCTGGCAACGTTTTACAACAACAATGGTTGATGTACGTATCAGAAGCGAAACATCTGCTGAATGGCGCTAAAAGGTTAAAGTTCTAATGTGTTTACAATTACAATTAATGAACAACTTACACTAAACCCAAACCTGATAATGAGACAGTCTGATACTGTATTAGTTTATGAATCATGCACTTTTTTATGTCATAACTTAGTATTGTGCATGAAAAACAAATCTAACCCATAATCATAATTTGTGTGAAAATGAATGGTGTTTTATTGCTACTAGTATTCACTTCAGCTGCAGTGAATTGTATGTATAGGTACATTTTTGGAGGCATGTTATTTCATTAAGCCTGGGTTGCCTTTTTGTCATCTACACTCTTAAAAATAAAGGTGCTTCAAAAGGTTCTTCACAGTGATGCCATAGAAGAACCATTTTTGGTTCCAAAAAGAACCATTCAGTCAAAGGTTCTTTAAAGAACCATCTCTTTCTTACCTTTTTGTAATCTGAAGAACCTTTTTTCACCACAAAAAACCTTTTGTGAAACAGAAAGGTTCTTCAGATGTTAAAGGTTCTTTATGGAACCATTTAGACAAAAAGGTTCTTCTATGACATCGTGAAGCACCTTTATTTTTAAGAGCGTAGGTGATTTCTAAAATCTTAGTATGCAACAGGCAGTGCAGTAATTTAACTCTAGTTAGTTAATACAAATTATAATAGCTATAAAAGCAAATACCTTGCATCTTTGTATTCTTATTGAACAATCAACAAGAATCATCACACAATTTCACCCAGAAATGTCACATTACGGAATTACAATGGGTTGCGAATGCCATTTCAAGTTGACTTTAAATCAATTGAAAAATCTTCCCCAAAAATTAGATTTAAAAAAATCTATTCCACCACAGTATATTTTAAGTGGTGAGAAAGCTAGCTTTTAAAATCCAAAATGTTATGCAAATGCACACTGAAGTATTATGGTGGAGCGCAAGAAATTTCAGTTAAATTGAAATGCTTTTAGTGGTTTCATAAATCCTTTTACATGTCGAGAAAATGTATACTCTATTTTGCTTTTATTATACAAACTACATCCGTGCTCTACTTCGGCAAACTCTGAAGGTCCTGAAAATGAGGCTTTTAATCTTGTACAATTTCAAGTCTGGGACACACATGAAAAAGCACTGTTAGCCCTCTTCATGTGTGTCCTCATTTTAACCATTATTCTCAAAACAAACAACAAGAACAGTTCCATATAAAAGTGATTTTGGCCTTTCTGAATGCTGTGAATTGAACTGGAAAGTCTAAGGGTAGCACATCAGTTAATCTTCACCTCCACATGAGTACAAAATAAGGGCTGGACTGGGCCCAACACGTCCTACATATGCCCTGCAGAGTGGGTTAACATCGGCCTAGTGGAGGGAGGACAAATAGCCAGGATCAAATGAAGCGATGGATTTCTGATCCTGTGTTCAGATTGGTGTGGAGATGGGAATGCTCATGTATGTGTGTTATTCTTAGCCGCTCAAGCCTCAGATCCCACTGTTTGATTTTACCAGTCCTGATCTGCGCTGTCTGTTAGTAATGTCAGACATGAATGTTCTTGAATGCTACAATGATTTGTCCTCACATACTTCCCCTAAAAAGTGTACCACTAAAAACATTGCTCTGATTTCTGATTAGGCAGACTGTACACTTTTCCCCTTTAACCTCTGGCATAAATGGTGAAAACTATAAGAAGACTATGTTACCGTTCGTGGACAGCTGCCTAGCAGAAGCAAAGCGAGAAGGCAATCTAGAGTCTCTCTTTACTGTCTGCCAGGCGGATGTTTTCTCCGATTCCTAAAACACGAACAGTTCACCAGTCTTCAGCGCTAATATCGCTAATGAACTAGCGCAGCTCCAGCTGCTAACCAAACAGCATCACTAACGTCTGTGTGTGGACGCTACGCTAAAGTGAAGTGTGTAAAAGAAAAACAAAGTGACTTCTCCTCAGTAGGACAAAATCATACTGGTCATTTTCTCTCCTCTGTTAGCCAAGTCAGGGTTCTGGTTTTGCTCTCAGATATTGTGGGATCACTGAAAGGATGCATGTTTTTTTTGTTGGTCGTTTGGTTTGGCTCGGTTCAGGGATAACAGGCTTGCCGATTACTCTGTACTATGGTACCCGATTTCGGTGACATTGAGGCTGACCTTGGAGTCACCTCCCCCGCTGCCGCACTCTCCCTTGTCGTACCACCATTTGTTTTTCAATTTGTCCAACAGGCCTTGCTCATTCAGTTTTAAAACTGCCAGGTTAACAGCATTTCTTGAAACAATAAAACATAACTTGTAAGAAAATGCACAGGTCTGTGAGCAATCTACTGCATTAGCATAGTAGTAGTAATGGTAACATTACTGAATACGGTGAGCTACTACTACTGAGAGTCAATTATAGCAGTAATCAGAATGGTTGAAAGAGCACAATTTGGTTAAGAATTTCACGACTATGAAGGTAAGAGACGCTCAAAGCAAAGAAACTATTAAATATTCAAGGTGGCATGGAGGGTTACGCTGTTTCAAACTGAAGTGTGCGGGATGGGGACATTGTCATTGAGAAGAAAAGTAACAACAACAAACATCATGCAATTAACATTCGTCACAAGTGACAGCGCAGCTTTTACAAGCTAAATTGAAAAACCGTTGAACTGTTAAATTAAAAGTGACAACACGACAGTCAGGAAGGACAGGCACACGAGTCAGCGAGAGAAAGATCGAAGGACAAAAAAGATAGAAGAGAGACGGGAAGGGACGCAGACACACACACACACACACACACACAAATGAGAAATGATTGCTTAAAATAGCCACTGATAAGTCTCGAAATGAAAAATATCTGGTTGAAAAACTGGAAAAGAAGACAAACATTTAAAGAAGAGAGAATTGATCAGAAGCATCATTGTAAATCAAATAACATTCATAATGCATTATACTGTTACCTCTTTGTCATAATAGGGGGATTGGGGGAGGGAGGCAGGGAGGGAGGGAGGGAGGTAGGGAGGGGAGGAGGAAATGACAACACAGGACATCAGGGTAGGTGGAATACTATAACAACATGGAGAATATTGTTATATTATTCCACCCACCTTAATGCTGAGCCTTTGGGGGTCGCCACACCATAGCCCTTAGAGTCCAGATTGCCGCCCACTTTCATGGTGTCGCAGGGCTTCCTTTGCTCAATGTATTCGTTCATGGTGGATTCGAGAAGAAAGGCGAATTTGCCCTTCGACTTTCGTACCCGTGCCACCCCGTCGGGCGTGGTCTTGGCGAAGACGGAGGGCTCGGCCGATTTCATGTACGACCACATTTTTTCATACACTGCTATTTTTGAACGCTGTGCAAAAGAGACAAGAAAAACAGACATACGGCCATATATCATTATCCAAGAAGTGCACAAAGATTGCATTTACACATCATGTCTTATATAACTTAATAATTGATAATAAACATAACAACGATACAGAATTACAGACATTGTGTATTTAGTTCACAATAGGATTGCAGAGTATGTGATACACTGACTAGTTGATTAGTTCTACCACTGTTGGGGAAAGTTACTTTTAAAAGTAATGCTTTACAATATTGCGTTATTCCATAACAAAAAAAAGTTACTTTTTTATGGAAAGTAATGCATTACGTTACTTTTGCATCATTTTTTGTCACCTGGGGCCCGTTCTTCGTATGCCGCTAACTCAGTTAGCTGGATTTGATTGTTGATGATTTGGCATGATCTTGGATTGTTTGGTTCTTTGAAGCTCATCCCGGAGTTGCTGTCATAGCAACAGGTCTGTGAGCTTAAACCTGCTCGGGATCAGGCGTATTTCATGTAAACAGGATTAGATTGCATCTTTTTAAGCAGAATTGATACTTAAAATCTGTCCGCTACCACTGCTACTTTATTACAAGAGTACCCTACTAATCCAGGGACAATAATTTAAAATGATAATCATTTAAAAATAATTTAAAGATAATATGACAATGTTGTGTAGTATTTAATACTATAGACACAGCCAGTTTTACTCACTGAAAGATTTATCCGTCATAAAATTATTACTTCATAATTGTATTTGAGTCTTGCACACATGTTATACAGATAATGTGGAGTCGTGCATTAATTTGAGTGGTGACAGATATTATAGGAGTGGCTTGGTGGAGCGCAGGAGATTTTTTAATTAATGCTGTCACGTAACAAATCTGTTCAAATATAAAATTAAATTAATTACTAATTACTACATTGAAATAAAAATGTAAAGCCTGTACAAATATTAGAAATCGTGAATATAAATAATTGGGAATCATGTAAAAAATTTGAATAAAATAAAAACAGTGCACATGTCATTTATCTATTATAACATTTATGTAGTTTTGTTCGCTTGGCTGTTTCCTTATAAAAGTCAAAATATTTGTCAAGTTTTTCGTCAGGTGTCTTTATTAATTATATGATGTCATTACGTTGCTGTCTTGCTGCCCACACTCCAGTCCAGTAGGTGGCGGTAAATGCACCTTTAAGTTGGTTTGCCAACCGCCACTAAAATTAGAAGACGACGACGTTGCTGAAACTGGGAAACATAGGAGTAATTATTTTCACTATATCAAATCTTTTAAGTTGTGCCTCAGGACAGACAAGTATTATGAGAGAAATTCTTAGTTATCTGAAGATAACAGGATTAGAAAGTAGAATTCAAATTTCATAATAATACTACCGGTTGGTTTATGGATTTGTTTTCTTTTTTTTTCTCTTTCCCGTTAATGCTTCACACTCCAGTCCAGTTGGTGGCGGTAACACACCATAAGTTGGCTTGTCAACCGCCATTAAATCGTACAAGACGACGACGACGTTGCGGTCTTGCCGCCAGACAATCGCTGCATTGCTGATCGTGGTTTCAAGTATCGTACAACAGATTAATACAAAACAGCAATAATATACACAATGGCCTGAAGAATATGTGTTCATTCAAAGAAAGGTTTTCCTATGAATTAATTAGTAGAAAAGTCAATTTCTACTGTGCATTTGTGCCCCTTGTTTCTGGAGAATGCAGCTGAGAGTCGGCTCGCATTCCACAAGGTTGTAAATGTATCGGGTTACCATGAAACCAGGGTCCTGTTCGGCGTCCTGGGGTGTTACAAAGTATTTGTGAAATCTAGCTAACAAAATATATATTGTGTGTTTGAGTGGTCCAGACGCTACAATACATAGCCCCTTTTAAACCAACCCATGAATGCGCAATTATCTCAGATAACTCAATCCAGCCATACTAATCATCAACAACAGGTGCGTTCGAAGAACCAAATTAGCCAGATCCTGATTAGCGCGATGCTATCATCTTGAATGTGACATTTCATCTCGGATGTAATAAGCGACGTAAGAAGAACGGGCTCCTGGGCTGGACTTGCTTATTTATATAAAATAATAACAATAAATTACATGTATATTTTTTATATTTATGAATTTTTTTTTGACAACTGTAAAGGCCCTTTCTATGGTGCCCGTAAGGTGACATGTTCGGTTCACTTAGTTTTGTCGTGGCCACGACATATTAACTTGTGGGAACGTGATATGTCGTGGCCACGAGATATTAATTTGAGGGAACGTCATATTAACTCGAGATGCTATGTTGAGGGAACAACATCCATTTCTTGTGGCCACGACTTCTTATGTTGAGGGAACGACATTTTTCTCATGGCCACGAGTTTAATGCGTAAACAAACCTGCGTGACCATAGCAACCCGGGATTATCAGAGATGGATTCATTAATATTTTATTTTGAATTAAGAAATTATTATATTATTTATTATATAAATTATTACATTATTATATTAACCATATAGGTGTAGGATATATCAGACCGAATCAGACAATGTAAGATTTGATAAAGAACAGTTGAAACACGAGGAGCCCGAATTCCACAGAGGCCCAAGACACAGGATGTCGTAAATCAGATCCTGGCGCCCCATGCCTGAACCAACCAGCAGCTTTGAGTAGCTCACAGCATTTGAACAAAATAACACTTATTGACAATTCCAAGGAGATTTTGGGGGCAAGTAATTAAGATTAATGGTCAAAAGAGATGCACGGCGTGACCATCACATGGTAACCAGTGATAGCAATCATGAGCTCTTTGGATTGGCTCCCCCCCACCTCGACAACAGAGAACAGACTGAAATTCCTTATGAGAGACCTCTTAACCTCTGATCTTCATATATTCACAGATCATGTCCTTATGTTCAGAGAATGGCACAGAAACTGCATTTCCATGTAAATATGCATCTAAATGACACTAAAAGGACTGGTGAGCAACTGATCATTTCTATGCATAACTCCATATCATGTATGTAACCCACACATCAGACTATCAGGTCTTAATTATTTATTGTGTATGTATTTTGAATAACTATTGAATAGTTTATAGGATCCTATTCATGTTTAGTATGTGTGTGTTTGAATCTTCATGCTTGAAACGTTTCTTCCAATCAATTCTTTGTCAAATGTATCATATTCTTGTTATAGAAATCATGTCCAAAATTATACTCTGCAAGAGCGGGAAAACCAAAACCATGTGAATGATGAGAAGAGTTGATTTATGAATGGGGAGGAGAAACATTGCAACACCCCGAGCTACAATTGGTCGAGGCACCATTTGGGGTGTGTTAAACAGCCCGGTTTAAATACTCAGGACACCATCAAAAATCTCTCTTGGCCCTCTTCTTCAACCTTCTTCTTTGCTCGCTCTTTGTTTTACTCTCCTCTTTTTAGTCATAGCTTTGAGCTATGCTTTTTAATCATGCTTCTTTAACTTTCTGAGCGTGCTCTGGCTTACACGCCAGCTCCTCCAAAACCATGAGGAGAAACGCCACCTAGTCTTGTCAAACTTTACTTCTATTTCTTTAGTTTATTTTATTTTCCGTTGAGAGTTTTGTGTGTTCCGAGTTAAGTTTTGCCCAACGCCTTGTCTCCAAAAGAGTGCCGTCTAAACTTCAACTTCAGACCACAGCTCCGTGTCGTCAGCCAACGCCCAACCACTGGCTTCCCACGTGTTACCAAGACACTTCCAGCCAATCAGCGACCGCGGGAAACTCCCCCTGTTCTGCAAGGACCAAAACAAAGGGAACCCCCGTACAGGCAACGCAACGCAAGTACCTCCAGATTCTAGCTGAACTGGTGCATTTAATATAAATTTTAACCTAATTGAGGAACTCAATGCGAGGGTTAATTAAGTGATTGAGGGTTGTTCAGATCTATGCAATTGCACATATTGCTGTAAACTTGGGATTTCACATTTTCATTCTCTTAAACTCATTATTTCCTAATTTTCTCTCTTTTTGCAACTTGTGTGAATACGTGTGTTCATGTGTTAGATTAGGTTATATGTCTTAGATTTATCCAATAAAGCCTCATTTATATTGAAAAGAGAAGTATCTTGTGTTTTGTGCTCACAAGTTAATGTCTTAAACTGCCGATCTTGTTACTGTGCTAATTAATAGTGTTTTCACTATAGTTTGGATATTGATATCCATTGCAGAATTTATGTTATACGGCTCGTTCAATGAATCGCTGGCCGTCTCAGTGATCAGCCATAAAACAGTGATTCTGTCCTAATTCCCTTTAAAATCTTAAATGATTCCCTTTGAGCTAAATTGACCTGTTTCCCTTACATAGGCCTTGGCTACCGGGCTGTATTACATGCGATTGTCAGCATTCAAATGAAGTTCATCATGAATAAATGTTACAAAGTGCATAATATAAAATAGGCCTACAGGAGAACATTTTTATCCATCCTACAGTCTTGTAAGTCCATTAACTGATCGTCTTTTTCCAGTAATATTTGTATATTATTATTATTATTAGCCTATTATTAATGGTTAAGTTTTTATGTTCGTTTATATAAACCCCCCCCCATTATTTCGATGTCTTTACTTAATGTTCTGAATACTTTTGTAAATAATAGCCTACTGTAAATGCTCGACATGCCAATAAAGCTTTGATTATGCTGACTGGAATTTTAGCTGGAATGCAGTTTAAATTTAGCATTTCATTTTATTTCGGCTAATTAATAGACCATAATTATAAATACTATAGTGTTTAGTTGAGGAATTAATCATTCACGTAGTTTCATTTGTAAATGAAAACACAACACTTTCATTTATCATCACACACGGGCATAAATGCAATCATAAAGTCAAAACTTTATTGGCATAATTGTCAGGCATTTAGTTACAAAATATATGGTAGGCTAGCAAATGCTAGCATAATTATACAAAACATTAACTAGGTAAAGCGATACACAAATTGAAAGGGGAAATAAGCATATATAACAATAAATATAAAAATATAGCCCTAATAAGTTAATGTAGTAATAATAATAATAATACTAATATAGGACAGGAAAGATGTCAGTGAATAAATGGGAAAACAAAGTAGCGTTACTTATTTGAAAAAATAACTCAGATATTTTCTTGTAAATTTAAAAGTAATGCGTTACTTTGCTAGTTACTTAAAAAAAGTAATCTGATTACATAGCTCACATTACTTCTAACGTGTTACCCCAAAAACTATCGATCACATTCAGCTTTTTATGTCTGTCAACAACAGGAAGATGTTTTGTAGATCCACAAACTGTGGCCCAGTGTTTGTGCTTGTCATTAGCTTTGTATGCTAACCTATAACAAATTAAATTTGCAATTGTGTGAATGTGAAAAAGAAGCAAACCAAAATGTTTTGCATTCACAATGTGTGCTATCCACCCTTCCTTGCCTGACTTATACCAGAATATTGTTTACTTTTCCAGCCTCTGGTGTTTCTAGTAAAATTAGCATATTTTTCAAGCTGTTAATGTAATGTTAAACCTATGAAAATGGCTTGATAGTAGCTTAAAACGTGAGGCACTGTCTTTTGGCAGTAAGACAGGAACCTAAAAGTGACCAAGTGTCTCCCTGAGGTTGACAGAAACATATGTTGCTTCATATTTTATTTAAATGAACTAACACTCTCTGCCAGCCATCACTGGTGATGCTCACTTACTAGTCTACTCTTTTCCTGAAATAAACTCAGTTATATTTAAAGGGAACATACACACAGTTTCTGCCAATCTCATGTTAATCTTGAGTACCTATTGAGTTGTACTGCATCTTTCATATCTCCGAAGAGTCTTTAGTTTGATCAGATTTATAACAGACAGATACCGATGCACCACTTCTCTCGGAAAACAGTCGAGCTCCTGGAGGCTTTCAGTGGGCGGAGCTAAAGATGCAAAGCTTGTGTGTACCGATCGTCTGCAAGCTATAACATCAGCATAAATAAAACAGGTTTATTGACTTAAATATAATTTAATTTGTTTATAAAACATTTGTCACCAAAATGCCAGTGTAACCCCTCTCTCCCGGGTCCTCACCACCACACCTCGTTCTCGCTCCGAGTGGGTCTCCAGCATGGGAGGCGGACGCACTAACAAGGAGGCTAAAGACTGCAGCCACTAGTGAGTCTCTTGAGATCAGGGGAGTGAGGTTTACCTGCACAGCACCTACCGCTGGCCTCCGTTACACTCACCCCCCTAAACCCTCACTCCCATCTGGGAGTGAGGTTAAAGTAGTAGAGTTTCAAAGAAGGCCAAATAATCAGTGCTGAACTGAAGGTGCAAAAACTGCAGAATTATTTAATGCATCAAGGGGAACATAAATAATGACAACATAGACAACTGCATCAGCAAAAAAGTCACAGCGGTTTCCTTCCAGAACTCCAAGAGGAACAGATGGACACCTTATAGGATTGTTGCTAAATGACACAATAATAGAGCCTTAAAAATCACCAAAGAACCAAAGAAGTTTATGGCAGGGCTGTTATTCAGAAAGCACTTGTGTTCAGTGGCCAAGACATAAGGAAAAACACATCTGGTGAATGGAAAAGCTGAAAGAAAAGTGTCCAGTGGCATTGATTACATCTGGGCTGGTTTATGTTTGAATAAAATCAAAGGATGCTTTCAGCCCGTTTTATCTGTTGGTACAGTAACTGTCAAATGTGATTGGGGATGTGTAACATTATGGGCTGTTTTATCACGGGAGTCGTTATATCAAATGATTGTTGTGTGCGATCATATACAAGCTAAAGAATATGAGGCTGTTTTTACTGCTGCTGTATATATTGCATGTCTATTCCCATATTCCCCAAAACACACATCCAGACTATATATTAAAGACTAAGATTACCTTCTCCATCATTAGGTATAATCACTGAACTCCTATGGGATGTTCTAGAGCTAAAGTAGAAACATTTTTCTTGGGAAAAAATGCAATGTACACCAGAATATGTTGTGTAACAGGATGTAAAAGTGTGTAACACTTGTGTAACAGGGTTGTACGGCTGACGAATGCATTCAACACTACACTTTGCAGAAAAGGGTAGAAAGGATCCAAATTATGACAAATCTAGGATGTCAAACTTATGGGACATTCAAATTTACAGTCATTTTAGCTACCATTCATGTGGTTTATTTCATATAACATATCCCTCATTTTGCTAATAATGGGACACTAATTTATAAGTGTCTACAGTTATTTGTATTCATTCTGTACAAAACAGATGTTTTTGGTGGAGGATCTAAAGAATTCGGTAGAAACACAAGTTAAATTCAACAAGGTCACAGCCGGTAACTCCAATTGCATTCAAATATACTGGGTTTTTTGTCATTACAAGTGCTGTTAACTGTGAATCAAGATGACTACTCAACACAAAGCCCACAGCGTCCACATTATGGTTTCTATTAATAATGGATACATCGCTATCCGTAATTAAAATGCTATCAAGTGAAACTGCATGAATAGCAGTTTTACTGCATCAAAAGTCGATAAACAACTCCATTGACATTGACATACTTAGAAAAGTTTTATATATGGTGCTACTGACAGAGAATAGCTGACAACTCAATATTTAGATCCAGATCCTATCAATAACAACACAATAAATATTGCATGAGTAGTATATCAATAGAGGTCATTTGTGAAACATCTATGAAGACTGTACTTCACTCATTGCAAGTTCAAAGTCAAAGATGTTAAAAATTATTTTCTGAAAAGTGTTTTCAAGTTAATGCATGACAAAAGTATTGCTGCATCCCAACTGGCATACCATCTATCCTAATAGTATTCAAGATGATAATTAGTGCCCCTTAAATCATAGTACACTGAAAATTGTGTGCTGGGATATGTCCCAAAACTGTCTTCCTACTCAGAAGCATATACTGTCCCCATGGATGTTATCTATACTGAATATAGTACCTTTTTTGTCATGGTAATACCATGTGTTTTTGACATTTACCAGAGTAGTACCATTGTATTCTATGATGACCCTTGAATACACTTCTGCATACTTTTAAAAAGGTACTTATGAAAAAAAATTTAGTTTATGCTTATGAACTGAATGTAATGTTTTCAGACACTTAATTGCATGTTATTTGCAATTAAATGAAAATATATTATGGTTTAAATCGATATTAAATGAAATTAGTTGATGAAAAAATGTTTCACAGGATACATGCTTACATCATGCTTACACTGTACTACCTCAGCTATAATGGGAAGCGTTTAAACCTTCCTTCGAGGCGAGACAGTCCTACAATACTAATTTGGTTCAAAATAGAGCTGTTGCTCTGAAACTGTCTCCGTTCTACTTCAATATGTCACTTCAACTACTGAAGACGTGCGAATAACAACTGAGATAGAGGAGTAGAGATGCAGCAAGAGTGACGTGAAGTTGAAAGCTCAGCCATTCTTTCCTCCCTTCAGTTTTGTGCTGAGCTGGGGGGGTCATATCATTCAGCTCGCAAAATGAAACTGTCACCGCACTGCAGACACGCAGCCTGGCATATAAACTTCACATTAGAGTCACTTCCAATGGAAAATAAAGTGTTTACTGCTGCTCTTGCTCTACGGGGCCATGAGAGGTTGAGGAGCGAGGCTTCTGAAGACTGTTAGCTCACGTTTGGGAAGACAGGTAGTTTTCGACTCAAGCTGCTGCGCTGTCTCTGTCGTACAGGGGACAAATCTGCTGCTAAAGTCTGTTGTCACACATGCCACTGATGTGAGAAAATGCTCAACAGTTTGAAGATCGTTTTACATTTGAGGATCTCTGCAGCATGTTTGCTTAAAAACCACAAACCCTTTGCGGTTCTATAAGGTTCTTGAGTTGGTTATGCTGAAATTGAATGCTTCTTTTGATCAGAGGTGAACTGGTTCACTAACAAGAACCAATTCAAAATAATGATTTGTTCGCGGACCAGAGCATCACTCTTGCCTGAGGCTCTGGATCACAGATAATAATGTTGTAAATAATCTTCAATTTCTTACACAGACCAGTTGTTTCAATTCATAAGATCTCAATATATCGTCTGGAGCCACGGGTATTCATTTTGTGTTCCTTGATATGCTTTTTTTTTGTTTCTCAAAAATGTGCAGCTTGCATTTTATGAATCACCAAGGAGCACGGTTTCAGCTAAAAATCTCCTTTACTGTCACCTAGAACATCTTGGATGGCCTGAGGAAGAGTAAATTAACAGCAAATTATCATTTTGGTGAACTGTCCCTTTAATCGGATATTATGGACAACGTATATTTGACCTCTTCAGCTATAAAAGAAACTGGAAGAAAATAGATAATTAGATCTATTTTAGAGTTAGGAATCATTACAAACAGTCCTTCCCTGGCTCTAACACTCTTTGATCTGTGTATTAATCGATATACTGTACAGCAGCTGTATGTCCGGAGTAAACATATTCCACCCATTGCAGGCTGCTTTCATCATACCCATCTCTCAGCCTCTCCTCATATCTCTGTCCTCGCCACAGAGCTTATTATGGTGCTGTTGACATCTACCTCATATCAGCCGCACCATCTCGCTCTCCACTAGAGCTTTACTTCTGAATCATTCGCTTTCCAGAGGGAACATATTTCTCTAAAACTGCCCGTTGCTTTTCTGCAGTATACTGCTTGAGTTGTTACTCACCGGGAAGCTTTACTCAGTGTACAGCGCTTCTAAAAAGTATGTGCGAATGTCATTGCATTAGATAATCAAAAAGCATCTGCTAGGAGTTATTTTATTCATTAACTCACAACTGTCAGGCATATCAGCCTGTGTTTCCCTAGAGTTTTTGCCTGAAGGTCCTGAAAGTTCACTCCGTGAGGTGCTTTTAATTTCAAGGCCAGACATATTGTTCTGTATAATGTATAAGGTTTAGTGACCCTTTCCCATAATTCCTCAGCTGTGGAAGTGTTTTCATGCTTTGGGGAGTCATGCTGGATGCAGCTTGCGGAGTTACGTGTGATATATAGTTCTGTCAGGACCACTATCGTCAAAGATGATTGACAATTAGCATACAGTTTGGATTGGCGGTATGGTTTCGTTCTGGGCAAGAACTCCCTGCGCATCCATGCAGCCTAGCATGGATGAGAGCAGGGAGAGCAGCGATAACCCCCCCCAGGGTAAACAGAACCAAGATAAATGTATTGCAGATATTGTTAAAGTTCAATAATGTTATGTACACATTTTAGAATTAGTCTGATTCAAAGGAGAATCAGAAGGCTGAATCCTGACTGACAGAGGAGGAGTTGGGGATGAAGGAGGGTAATTAGCTATTGAGCAATGCGAAAACTGCTGATAATACTGGGGGACCTTATATATGAATACTTAGATAGATATCGTATTCCCATAGGTTGATGGGGATCAGCTGAGAGTCAG
>NW_015506479.1:17318-41436 GCF_001515645.1 Sinocyclocheilus grahami | reverse complement strand
AGCAGCGATAACCCCCCAAAACAAAACCATATGCTGATATCCCCCAACACAAACTGATAGCAAATCTCAAAGTCTTAAGCAACAAGCATGTTGCCCTTAACCAATGACCAATCAAATATGTTGCCAAACCCGCGTAAACTGTAGCAACAATTCTGTTGCCTTTAACAGTTGACCAATGAATATGTTGCCAATACCTTAAAAGCTTAAGCAGCATTCTCAATAACACCAGATAGACTTAAGAAAAACATGTTCCCTTGTACAGCTTTCAGAACAAGCATGTTCCGAATAACGACCGGATTGCTCTGGGACAAGCGTGTTCCCAACAATACAGCTATAACTTAAGAACAAGCATGTTCCCAATAACAACCAGATAGCTCTGGGACAAGCATGTTCCCAACAATACAGCTATAACTTAAGAACAAGCATGTTCCCAATAACAACCAGATAGCTCTGGGACAAGCATGTTCCCAACAATACAGCTATAACTTAAGAACAAGCATGTTCCCAATAACAACCAGATAGCTCTGGGACAAGCATGTTCCCAACAATACAGCTATAACTTAAGAACAAGCATGTTCCCAATACGACTAGACAGCTTAAAAACAAGCATGTTCCCAATATGACTACAGCTTTTAGAACAAGCATGTTCCAGTAACAACCAGATAGCTCTGGGACAAACGTGTTCCCGACAATACAACTATAACAACAAGCATGTTCCCACCTGACTTCGAACTTGAATGAATCGGAGGTGAGACCATTGGGGAAGCGAATTCCACTTCTCTAAATTCCTGATTCCTAGTGATGATGGTGTTTTGCCTGCCGAATTCGCCATTTAATTAGCTATTGAGCAATGCGAAAACTGCTGATACTACTGCGGGACCTTATATATGAATACTTAGATAGGTGTCGTATTCCCATAGGTTGATGGGGATCAGCTGAGAGTCAGCTGATGCGAGCTTGACTAATGTGACCTGCCAGAACTAACGCTATGCTTGATGTTTGAATTAGAAATAATATATGTGCTGTGAGACTTCCTGAGCCTTTCCTGCACATTCAACATTCATTTAGCATGCAATTGTTGTAACACATAAAAGTTTAAAATACATGAAAAGAAACACTGCATGACTAACCGTGCACTGGACTGGACAGATCACACAGAAAAGTGAGACTACAAACGGTTTATTTTTTTAATGTGCCCAGTGGGCAGCTATAGAGCAGTTTTAGACTTCCACCAGCTCAGGCAAACGCATGAACAAGCCAGCTCTGACCGGACTCAACCTGACTCACTAAAGTTAACATTTGCCTAACTCTTTACATATGAGCTAATTAAACAACAATAATGCATTATTTACAGGTAATCAATGAAGATCTCACTAATAGTTTGCAAATTAAGTGCTTTATTACTGTATGCTTAGTATAAAGTGTTGCCAAGTTTTTGTTTCTCTAAACAGTAATGCCATGGTGCCAAAAATGTCTCGGTAGTATCATTGTACTTCTTTGTCAGTGTGCCCTTTGGAAATCAATGATCTAAATACCTAAATTAATAGGGTGTGACAAAGAATAATTTCTTTCACACAGTTTGTTTAACAAATGAAACCAGAGTGTAAAACTACTGTAGTCAACAAAAGATAAAGTTGTGAGCATACAAGCGCCTGCAGTGCATCGCTGCCGTTCTTTACATGAGAAACCGATGTGAGCACCTTGAGAAGATATTGATCAAGGATGACATGTTATCCACCATCTTGCACTCTTTCAATAAAACTGATGTATATTTATTCTCCTCTGAAACACAAGCAATGTCAGACGAATCATCGCCATTGTCAGTAGGACAAACTGAATGACACTTGGCTGTTTGAGATTTTAACAAACCCTCCTTTGCTCTAAAACCTGTCAGTGGAGAATAGCATTTTAACAGCATCACCCGGCTGATTGCTCCGTGCAGGAATAACCTGACCCGACTCTCTCAATCATCACAGATTGGGCCAGAGGTACAGTGATAGTTTTAAATAATAAAAAAGATTTCATGCACCATATCTCCTTTTTAATAAATGCAATATTTCATCTCTTCAAGGAGACAGCTCTCCGTTAAATCTGACTGGACTGTTCTTTTTCCATAAGATAAAGCTGTACAAATCCGTTAAAGGTAACAAACATGTTATTTAATAGATTCTAATGTACTAGGAGAGATAAGTACATCACATTATTTATCACATAAGCATATCTAATTATACATATTATCACAGGTCAAGAATCTTATTTATTTTATTATTTTGAATTGATAAGAAATTATGGTAGCACTTTATTTTAAGGACTAATTTTCACTATTAACTATTTTGCCTCAAACTAATTTGCTGCTTATTAATAGTTTGTAAAGTAGTTGTTAAGTTTAGGTATTGGGTCGGGTTAAGGGATCTACAATATGGTCATTCAGAATCATGCATTAATATGTGCTAATAAGCGACTAGATAATTGTGAGAATTGGTCCTTAAAATAAAGTGCTACCAAAATGGTGTGTACATGTAGAACATATCATAGCAAATCTAATTCCACAAACAATTCAAAATATTGTCTGAATGATGCATTGCATTGCAGCAATAGATTTTACAATGCTAGGATTTATAATGCATTTCAGTACGTTACTTAATATTGACAAAATGGGCCTGTTTACACCTGGTCATTTCATGCGTTTTTGCTGATCAGATATCTATCCGATTTGTTAAAACGTTTCCATTTACACTAGACCACATAATTGTGTCGTCGCAAAACGGATTTAAATCTGATCTTTAATTCCCGAGCTACATTTAAATTTAACGGAGTTCACGTCAACTAAATCAAAAGATAAGCGCTGCATTTTATTAATGATCAGCTCATTTCAAGATCAAAGACCACAATAGGCGGCATCAGCACTGGAAAGATAAGTTTGTCTTACTACTTTTAATGAAGATTAATGTGTGTTGACCGTCTGCATCTTTGTTTCATTGGCGGCATGGCTTAGAGATACTCCGCTACTCGCCCGCGGTTATGTGTGTTGCATTAGTGCAGTCTGACTAATTTCATATAGCCTATAACACGCTCTCACACGTTTATTATTTTAACATTTTGGGACGAGTAAAATTTACATATGCGGTTTCAACAACCAGATGCATTTACACTTGTCGAGTTTCGTCTGGAATGCGGCCCAGACCAGCTCCTGAAGTGGTTTGAGGGATCCGATTTATATCTGTCTCGAATGCGTTTCGGAGGGCATTTACACCTGGTCTTTTCACAATCGGATAGCTATCCCATCAGAAAAAATGCATGAAGTAACCAGGTGTAAACAGGCCCAATGTATAGTTGGTTCTGAGTGCAGAGTTGAGCCCCAAACACAAAAAGTCATTATAGACTAACAACTTTGAAATATATATATATATTTTTTGTAAATGTTGAGTAAACCAAGCAAATAAATTAAATATAAATAATAAACTTGGGGATTGTGTCAAAGGTGATGGCATATGTCTCGCTCCAAATGTTGTGGATGATTTGAAACATCCAGCTGTTCTCCGCCGTATGGCTCCAATTAAACTGGAATGTGTTTCCTGAAAACAGATCTAAAATAGAGCTTGTATCTCCATTAATCAGGTCCCCCCCCCCAACCCTGTCAAACCTCTGTGCTTTTAATTAAAATTCCCTTGGAATAGCAGTTCACGCATGCCATTGGAAATCTGAAAGCTGTAGAGTGAAACTAGGACACTCATTATATAGAATATTTGAGATACCCAAACCCCTCGGTTGTCATCTTGCAAACCTTTAATGACATCAAACGCATGCCACCGTGCAAACCTGCAGCTGACAGGGCAGTAAACATACCTCCTAATGGATGTGTGTGTGTAGAGCAAGCAGTTTTTAAGTTTTAAAGAAACATGCAGATTGCTAATTTCAACCCTAATTGCAATGTGCTCATGGATGTATTGCTTACTTTATTCTAAATATCTTTCAAGCGTACTATTTGACCCTCTGGGCCGCTTTTCATTACGCACAATTTGCAGGCCCAGGTAAAGCCACTAATTACAGTTTTTAAGCTGACCTCTGTGGCCATATGCAGGATTTAATTAGGCTGCAGAGACACCAGTCTGCCTTTGCCTTTCCTTCACTCTGACAGCTTGAACTAACTCGAGGCTGTACATAGCATCTACAGCAATCATCACCATTGACTTAATGACTGCTTCATCAAAAAGTGCTGTATAGCGCAGACCTGACTGACTGTTTCAGCTAAAAGAAGAATTTCCCGAACAAGCAGGTGCAGGAAATGAGCGATTGCAGCTTTTGGCAGAGCTGATATTTCTTTTTGTTTGTCCTCCAACAACAAGCTCCAAGTGGTCTCCCTGCTGTAATGAATTTCCATGCTGAGCCAGATTTAACTGGTGAAGGTGGTTGGCTAAAAAAGCACTGCAAGCTATACTAATAAAGAAACCTGGAAACACCAAGGCACCAGTGGCATGCGTCATTTTTTGAGCATTTTATAGTTATCAAGGTGATTTTACAAACCAGGCTCACTGGGAAAAAATCTAATTGATAGTGTTAACAAAAGCAAAAGTGAGAAAGCCATGCCACTTTAGTTGGATTCTACAACTCCTCAAGCTCTTTTATTGTGATTGTGTTTCACAGGAGTCGTTACCGCAAGTGCAACGCTGTACCAGGTGCACTACCGAGCAAGTTTACTTGCTGCAGAAAAGCCATATGCATGTAACTGATTATGTGATGCAAAAGTCAAGATGTATTAATTTACAAATTGTGCACTATGGTAAAATTGTGCAGAGGTCATAACACAGTCTTATGCAAGGAACCACACAAAAATAAGTCTTTATCAATCTGCTCCTGTAATCATAATTTTTGTGAAAAGCTATTCAAGCTGTTGGTGTTGCACTGCCTCTAGTGCTGAGTTCAGCTTCTCTATTGCTGGCCATTCCAAAGTTCATCTAGTTTGCAATTATCATATAAACTTCAAATGTTTTATTCATTAATATTATACTAAGTAAATAGTGAGTTTTTAAGGGCTCTTAAAAGTGTGATCCAAATGAGTGTTGGATGAAGTAGATACTGACCCACACACCTGCATGTTCAACTTGTTAATGACTCTTCAATTGAACTCTTGAACTTGTGAAAGCACATAAAGTTCCCATTTTTTCTTTTTTTTGTTATTAGTATGAATGTTAGCCTTAAAGCAAGCTAGTACACAGCAAAATCCCCAGAGTTAAATCAACTCTGCTCCGAGTACATATTGTCCCAATCTACAGAGTGTTAAAGTAACACTGAAGCCGGGTGAAAGTTATTGGGATAATTAAGCAATTAATTAATTGATGAGTGAGCATTAATAAAGAAACCCAGCTGTTAACAATGTTGAAGATGAACAACTACTGCTCAGGCTTTTAGACATGAAAACATATCACATAATCCTCAACAGTGGTAACTCTGCTTCAGTGTTACTTTAACACTCTGCTCAGAGTACATATTGTCCCAATCTACAGAGTTGATTTAACTCTGGGGATTTTGCTGTGTATGCACCAAAACAATGACAAAATTCCATTTAGAAGATAATTGCATTCAAAATGCAATGCCAGAATGATGGCATCAATTTTGATGACATCATTCTGCACTTCAGCTTCTCATTAGATTTTCTGTCCAATCAAATGCCATCTAGAATCGGAGTTGTCCTGCCCCATACACTATAAAAGACACTGAAGCTGCGACTGAAATTGGCTACTTGTTTGCATATTTCCAATGTTCTGTATGGTGAATGGCACAAAGTGCACTATCTAGTGGATAGAGAATGAATTGGATGAACAATAATTAAATGAAAGAAAGGTTTGACAAAGACTAAAGCACAACAAACAGTAGCACTGTGGGAACCTTTCTTCTTGTGTCTGTTTCTTCAACAGCCACAAGTCTAACTAAAGGATGGATTCGGACTTGAAAGTGCGCACAGCCATTGAAGTTCGATGCATTTTAATCCTGCAGCTTTCAGCTCAATGAAAGATCACTGCAGATACATAACTCTCAAGCGGTAGGAGACTCACCCTAAAGAACTCTTTGGTTGATCCTGAGTCCAAGGTTCCGTATGCGATCTCCGTTTGTTTGGCTAGATCTTCAGCACTCTCTATGGGAGAGACCATCCTCTCTACTGTGAGGAAAGCAGCCAGGTTAGCAGTGTAGGACGAGATTATGATGAGGGTGAAGAACCACCAGACGCCTCCCACTATTCTGCCCGATAAGGACCTGATGCACAAACACACACATACATACATTCAGGCTTGAATATGTTGATGGTTCACACAACTGTAATCAATAGATCAGCTCCACAAACATGCACTTATCATTTACTCACCCTCATGTTATTCCAAACCTATAGGATTTTTTCTCTCTCCGTTTAACACAAAATAAGATATGGTCACACTTAGTTTGGGGACTAACTCTCACTATTAATTAACTATTAACTATGACTTTTTCCTCAAACTCCTAATTTGCTGCTTATTAATAGTTAGTAAGGTAGTTGTTAAGTTTAGGTATGGGGTAGGATTGAGGGATATAAAATGTGATCATGCAGAATAAGGTATTAATATGTGCTGTATAAGCACTAATAAACAGCCAATATGCTAGTAATATGCATGTTACTAAACAACTAGTTAATAGTGAGAACTGGTCCCTAAACTAAAGTGCTGCCAAAGATATTTTGAAGAATGCTGGTAACCAATCAGTTGACGGTAGCCATAGACATCTATAGTATTTTTTTTCTCCATGCTATGGAAGTCAATGTCTACCGTCAACTGTTTGGTTACACATATTCTTCAAAATATCTTCTTTTGTGTTAAACATAAGAAACAACCTCATACATGTTTCGAGCAACATGAGGTGAGTAAATAATGACATAATTTTCATTTTTGGGTGAACTATCCCTTTAATGTCAATAATTGTACACCCCGGTTAAACCTAAAAAGAACAATAGATTAAGAAATGAGTTGCATATCAATTTAAATATTTAAATATTTATTAAATGTGGTTATCAGAGGAAGCGATTGCAATGTCAAAGTGATGTGGCAGTGTCTCATTCTTTGTACTAAGCCACAGTAGCTTTATTTTTGTTCACCATCTTCATTTAAATACATGACTTGAGTTTCTATTTAGCCACATAAGCAGTTTTCACAAATACAATATCGTCACCTTGGAATTATAAGGTTCTATCTGACATTTTTTACCTGGTCTCATGGCATAAACGTACCTGGGGGCACTTTTTAGCGAGACACGAAATATATACCAATAAGTACATCACTGCAGTTTCCAAAAGAAATTAACACTAGAGGCAGTAAAACTCCGACACCTTTTATTCCTTTTCACACAATTTTTCAGAGTTTCGATTAATACAGCATAATTTTCACACAATTACTTGAAGAATATTATGTTATGACTTCAAGACAATACTAATATGCTGGGAGATTTTGCGTTGCCCCCTCACTCAAGATGAGTGTAAAAATAGATTTTAATTATGAAATATAATAGTTTATTAAAAAAATATATAGTTGGCAAACGCATAGGCTTTCTAGCATTAATATGATGCTACTATAGCAACAATTTAGGACAGTCCGTTTCACAAAGTTGCATTTTAATCGTTACATCTGACACAAACTTCCCGCACAAGCGGTTCAATTAAGAATGCAGCACTACCGAGTAAGCTAAAGGTATGATGAAATAATTTGTTAATGTTTGATAGAGGGCTAGATGATAGTTGATTATTTTGCTGCATTGTTATTTTTTGTTGCTGTTCAAGTTGTTCTAACTTAAAATGATGCATCTGTTCAATGGGTCGCAAAGAATGTAGTATGTCAGGGAATCGGTCGCAAAGAGCTTGTGTTTCATTGTAAAGCAGCCAAAATTAAGTATTTCTGGTATCACTTGTCCTTCTTTGGGGTAAAACTGCTGCCTTATTTCCTGGATGTCAGATTTTCGAATTTGGTGGCTATGTGATTTTGCTTTATTCAATACTCTGCCATCTGTATTTGCAATATATAGTAGGGTCATTCACTCAGAACGCATTTTTTAATTCCACTGCTTTACTTTTCCATTGTAGCCTATTTCAATGTAAATGCACTACTCAATGTATTTGAATGCTGTGCTCTCGTCTCAGGTCTTTATAGCAGCTTCTCGCACATAATACATCATTCTAAAACACGGCGCTCAAGTTCAAATAAAAATACGTGAATGTGAACACTGCAATAATGTGTTTAATTACCCACCATATTACAATTAAAATTAACATCCGCACTGAACAAAATATTTAGCACCGCCTTTTATGCTTACAGTAACTTGAACAAGAAAAAAAAATCATCCTAAAATATGAAATAAATGTCATAGTAACATTAAATTGACCTTTCTCATACATGTCAATACATTGTTACAACACTAATTTTGTTTTAAAACAAAGTAAACCGTTTGTGTTTCTTTAAACTTATTGCTTCAATTAATGTTTTGCAAGATAGAACCTTATAATTACTAGCGGAAAATATTTTTTTTTAGAATTAGAAGGTTCTATCTGCATTTGACCTGTTCCAAAAATCCCCATTTACAAATTAGAGAGGATTTTGATATTGTCCATTTAGAATACATTTAGGGTCTCTGTCATTTTCATGTATGCAAAATAATTGTTCCCCATATAATTTTTGCTATATGGAGTGCAAAAATTTTGAAGCTCAATATCTCGAAACGGCTCAGAATGCAGATAGAACCTTATAATTCCAAGGTGGCGATATATTCACACACACACACATACATATATATATATATATCCTGAGTTAGTGTCTCATTTCTGATCCGGCAAAAGTTTGAGTCTCAAAGCTCATTTTCCAGCTGTGCAGTTATTGACTGTTGCCTAGACATTATATTAGCATAATCAAATAACATATGGGATCAATGATTGTATTATTTTCTCCAAAGGGTTCTTGCCTTGGGCTGAATGTAAGGTGGTTTGCCCTTTTGAAGACTATGTGCTCTGTCAACCATGCGGGTTTGTGAAATATATATACACAAAGTGCAAATAACAAGTAGAAACTCTTATGGACTTATGCAATGTAATTACTGAATTTTAGATTAACATGATTCTTATTAACATTGTAGAGCCATTTGAAAACTATTCTGCAGTGATACAGTCATGTAAAATATAATATCCAATCTATAGTGTTCCACATAACTATGGCATAACAGACCAGGCCAAATGCTAGTTATAAGTCGCAGGCATTGATAGAATAAATAACAAACAAATAAATAAATAACAGTTATTAATTAAATTAAAATATATCTGTCTGCGTTCTGCATGTGTATCTAGTGAAATGTTAAAGCATATTGGCATATTTTTGCAGTTTTAGAACTACGTATGATAGTTTAATATTAGCTGTAATTGCATTGATATGGAATTCAAATATAATATTTTAATGTATAACGATCAATCGTATTACAACAAATACGTCTTTTCTTTGCTATTTATTGAGAGCATTGATGAATGCTTTTAATTTTATTTATTTTTTCCATATGTGGGTTTGCATTGTTCAGTCATTTTCAATATGGCCTCAGACTAGATTGAAAATCTGGTCTTTTCTTACCCATTAATTACAACTGACTGTAAAAATCATAGAAGAATTATGGGAAAATTATTGATATGATATATTGATAAATGCTTTTATTTTATTTTATTTATTTTTTTTTTGTGCTGGTGAGTAATTTTTATTGAATACACAATTGACAGCCAGCACAGGGGAATATAAGGGACTCTACAAAATGATCTATGACAGCGAGCCGCGCAATGGAGTCATTATTAATCAACTTCCTGCTGTTAAATGGAAGAACAATGTGAATAATCATACATCTCCGTCACAGATGCCTACAAAGCGCTGCAGCAGGACTTCTCAAACAATAAATGAATCAGGTAAATGAGAAATTCATTAAAAGAGCCAAATGAGAATATGTTGCTCAGCTAATCCTTTACAAAATAACAAATTAAAACTAGAGCTGTGTCGGCATAATCTTTCAAATGTGAAATACTGAAATTACCTTCAAAATTTGAGCTGTAATGTATTTAATGTGCTTGTGAGCAGTGCTGGGTAGATTACTTACAAATTGTAGTCCGTTACTGATTTGAAGTTACATGACAAAAAAATTTAGTTAGTAACGTAATCCATTACATTACACGTCAGGTAATATACAGTAATTAGACTACTTTTAGATTACACTTTAAAAATGATGGGTTGTTTCAACCCAACATTGGGTCAAATATGGACTAACCCAACTGTTGGGTTAAATTGTCAAATTACATTTTTAACCCAAATGTTGGGTTGAAACAACCTAGCATTTTTTACTTTTGACCTAACTTGTTTATCACATAAATTTAAAAGGATATCAACGACACAGACAAGGCACAGTAGTATATTTCCTTTATTCTACTTCCCTTCCATTCCTCTCTCCACCACTTTCAATATGTGCTTCCATTATATTCCAGTTGTTTCTCAACGGAAACACTCTTACATAACACACAGGAGTCAGCGCTATCATGCCAACCTGCGTCCAATCCACACTTCTTTTGCACCCCTTTCTTTTTCTATGGGCCTGTGGAGTCTGCTCAGAGTCTCTTAGGATCGATTGAGACTTGGCTTAAACCTGAAAACCCTGCAACCCCTGCTGCGCTCTTTCCAACATCTTCTCTTTCACCCACACCCCCAGTCAGGTTGGGAGAGGTGAGGGTACTGGTCTCTTCATTTCCCAGAGCTGGAAATACCTTCCATGCTCTTTTAACTTTAACAATACTTCCTTTGAATTTCATGCCATTACAGTCACACTCCCTGTAAAAATCCACATTGTAGTTATTTATCGCCCTCCAGGTCAGCTGGGAAACATTCTAGAAGAACTGGATATGCTGCGGTCCTCATTCCTGGAGGATGGCAGCCCTCTAAAACTTTTTGGTGACTTCAACATCCACGTTGAGCAGCCACATGCTACTGACTTCCACTCTTTCCTATCCTCTTTTGACCTTCGGCGGCTCAACACCACAGGTTCCCATAAATCAGGTAACCAGCTCGACCTCATCTTTACACGTAGTTATACCACAGATAACATCTTGATCAAACCTTTGCATGGCTCGGATCATTTCATTATTACTTTATTCTATATCTACCTCCTTCCGCACCACCAACCCCTCCGCCAGTTTTGTTTAGAAGAAACGTAAGGTCTCTTTCTCGACTTTCCTCTGTGGTATCATCCTCTCTTCCCACCCTCACACACTTCTCATCATTAGATGTGAATTGTGCCACAGATACAATATTTCCCCAACTTAACTAGCTGCCTATACAATATCTGTCCCATTTCCTCCAGACCAGCACATGCTACTCCCTCCAACCCCTGGTTAACCGATGTCCTTCGCAAGCACTGGACTAAACTCAGGGCAGAGGAGAGAAAATGGTGCAAATCAAAAGATTCAGCTGATCTCAGCAGGTATCAGTCACTGCTATCTTCATTTTCCACCAATGTTCATTGCTGCCAAATCTAACTTCTATAACAAGATCAACAACGCATCAGACACACGCAAACTCTTCAAAACATTCAATACTCTCCTTTGCCGCCACCTGTTTAACTGCTGACGATTTTGCAGGATGACTATTTCAGTCATGTATAATGGGCATTTCTTATGTTTATTGCCATCTTATGATAAATCACTTGTTGTTACCAAAGTTTCCCAAACTGGCATTTTTGATGGAACTGCAGGGGGTTCGTGAGCTTAATGAAAAGATAATAATAAAATAGATCATATAAATTAAAAAATTAAAACAATCAAACAATCAAAATAATACACAAAAACATAAAAAATATGGAATATTATATCCTTTTACCTGCATATAATCTTTCTTTTTCTATGGGCCTGTGGAGTCTGCTCAGAGTCTCTTAGGATCGATTGAGACTTGGCTTAAACCTGAAAACCCTGCAACCCCTGCTGCGCTCTTTCCAACATCTTCTCTTTCACCCACACCCCCAGTCAGGTTGGGAGAGGTGAGGGTACTGGTCTCTTCATTTCCCAGAGCTGGAAATACCTTCCATGCTCTTTTAACTTTAACAATACTTCCTTTGAATTTCATGCCATTACAGTCACACTCCCTGTAAAAATCCACATTGTAGTTATTTATCGCCCTCCAGGTCAGCTGGGAAACATTCTAGAAGAACTGGATATGCTGCGGTCCTCATTCCTGGAGGATGGCAGCCCTCTAAAACTTTTTGGTGACTTCAACATCCACGTTGAGCAGCCACATGCTACTGACTTCCACTCTTTCCTATCCTCTTTTGACCTTCGGCGGCTCAACACCACAGGTTCCCATAAATCAGGTAACCAGCTCGACCTCATCTTTACACGTAGTTATACCACAGATAACATCTTGATCAAACCTTTGCATGGCTCGGATCATTTCATTATTACTTTATTCTATATCTACCTCCTTCCGCACCACCAACCCCTCCGCCAGTTTTGTTTAGAAGAAACGTAAGGTCTCTTTCTCGACTTTCCTCTGTGGTATCATCCTCTCTTCCCACCCTCACACACTTCTCATCATTAGATGTGAATTGTGCCACAGATACAATATTTCCCCAACTTAACTAGCTGCCTATACAATATCTGTCCCATTTCCTCCAGACCAGCACATGCTACTCCCTCCAACCCCTGGTTAACCGATGTCCTTCGCAAGCACTGGACTAAACTCAGGGCAGAGGAGAGAAAATGGTGCAAATCAAAAGATTCAGCTGATCTCAGCAGGTATCAGTCACTGCTATCTTCATTTTCCACCAATGTTCATTGCTGCCAAATCTAACTTCTATAACAAGATCAACAACGCATCAGACACACGCAAACTCTTCAAAACATTCAATACTCTCCTTTGCCGCCACCTGTTTAACTGCTGACGATTTTGCAGGATGACTATTTCAGTCATGTATAATGGGCATTTCTTATGTTTATTGCCATCTTATGATAAATCACTTGTTGTTACCAAAGTTTCCCAAACTGGCATTTTTGATGGAACTGCAGGGGGTTCGTGAGCTTAATGAAAAGATAATAATAAAATAGATCATATAAATTAAAAAATTAAAACAATCAAACAATCAAAATAATACACAAAAACATAAAAAATATGGAATATTATATCCTTTTACCTGCATATAATGTGACCATGTGAATAATATATAATCATGTAATCAATAAAAAGTAAATGTAGTCTGATTACAAGTATTTTACAATGTAATGTTATTAATTACAAGTACTTAATTTTTGGAACCCGATTACGTAATCCAGATGACTTGTAATCAGTTACTACCCAGCACTGCTAGAGTGACCAAACATTTTGACGAATGAATTCCCATTCATTTTTCATTATTTTTTAGTCTTTTTTTATTGATAAAGGAAATCGCTGATTTATAATCAGGCCATTTTGAAAATCTGAAATGGTTTTCGGTTACATCTGCTCTGAGGATCCCAGTGTATTTAAACCAGTGATAATCTGTCTGCTCATAGACAACTACACATGCAAACCCACATATGGACACCATTTTTATAGCCATAAATTGACACAGCGCTGACGCACCAACCTTGGTGAGATATCACAGCCCTGCTGCATGAAGGCCCCTAGAGAGAACCACAGGCTGTTAAAAATCCCAAAGTCATTAGGCGGGTCTGGAGGGGTCTGGGGGTCTTTGGCTTCATCAGTCTCATCCAGGTGCCACTCGTAGGGGCTGAAGCGGCTCACGAGGAACAGCACAACGCTGACGCCGATGTAGGCGAAAACGATACACATCCAGATCTCATATGCCAGAGGGTCCAGGAAGGAGAACACACCCGGCTTGGACTTCTGAGGTTTCTTAATCATAATGGAGATGCCCAAACTCATGAAGGGCTTAGAAAAGTCAATGACTTCCTCTCGCACAAGCGTGATCGTTAATGGTGCGACGGCTATATCTGCTCTCTGGAAATAGGGACATGAACAAAATGTGTTAGTGCTGGACATGCACCAGTACAATAAACATGCAATGCAATACAATTACTTTTCCAGATCTTAGCAAAGTATTTATTTCTCACGAGGAAGATTTGGCAGATTTAGTTGCAAATTTACTTCAAGTTGTATATCACAAGGGTACTTAGTGGAACGTTCTGGTTTCAGTACAACTTAAGCTTGGCCAACAACATTGATGGCATGCTGTTGATTACAAGCAAGAACCACAATCACAGTAATGTACAAGGTACATTTTTTTTTTAACATTGGATTTTTATTATTATTATTATTATTACTTCAGAATGGTATGGATCCTGATTATTTTTGTGGGGCTTGCTATATGAACATATCAAAAATCATGGACATAATTTGAAAAGGATAAATGGTCTTTAAAAATAGTCACCCCTGTGATCTTTGTGTAGTGAATGAATGAAAATTTTGAAAAATACAATACAGCAGTTTTTTGGGGTACAATGTACAAATCAATGAAGTAGTACTTCATAATGTCAAAAAAAATATACCCAAATGCAATAGCTAAGACAACATAATTCCTATTGGTGGAGTTTGCTCCGTGTATCTTTACACGTCTATCGTTTCTGTGCTTAAATGATTTTGGAAAAATTTTATATGTAATGGCACTAGTCTCGTACTAACTCACTGGCATACATTTTAAAGGTACAGTACACTTTCAAAAACTGTTTTTTTTTTTTTTACACAAATGATTTAAATTAAATTCTATGTTATTTTCTGTAGTCTGTCCATGAAGCATTTTTGAACCTGGAACTTTCTATTAACATTTGGATGAATCAATCAGATCAATTTGTCACAGTATATTACATCTAGAGCTCAGAGTGGGTCATTTAGTGTTTTCTCAGGCCTTGGTGTGCAGAAGGAAGCCAGGAAAATAACATTCACAGAGACAGGACATTCACTGCCTCAGAGAAGCACATGCGAGGCGTAACCGAAAAGGCGTTTTGACTGTATAGCACAGAAGTGACAGCTGAGCGTTCACTTGACTATATAGGAAGAGTCTTGCTAATTTCTGTGACCCCTATGCCACTGTATCAGGCAATAAACAGAGTGTAATCGGAACGAGCAGGAGACTTTGTTGGAAAATCTTTTTTTGAATGCTTCCCTTCTCAAGCTTCACATAGCGTTGCTGTGGGAGCTGCAGATATGAGGCACAGCCGCTTCCCACATCCCATAATCCTCAGAGGCACTCTAGCATGAGCGTATTATAAAACGACAGTAAAAGATTTGATCTCGCATGTGTCCTCAGCCAGGAGGACATTAGTTATGCAATCAGGAAGTATAAGGTCCCGGTAACTCTGCAGGTGAACACTGGTTATAAAAGCCTCTACAAATATTAATATCCTTTTATCTTGTGGTTGTAGTGAATGGAACTCTGGTGTACTGCCTCAATAAATCATATAATCATTTGCATATAAATAGCTAATTAAGAGTCTACCAGAAGTGATTTATCAGTGAGGAAGAAATATGCCTCAAAACTCTCAGCATCTACGGCACACTAGATAAATAATTGCATGTGATCTTTTTAACTCTGAAATTAGCTATGTATTGCATAAATGTGCACAGGTAAAATCCAACTGATATCAAAATCTGTTGATAAAACGTGAAAAAAAATAAGTGAGATTGAATAACACATTTAGAAGAATCCCAGAGGAATCCACTTCATGTTTTTATCTGTTTATGGCTAGTAATGGAAAACAAATCCATGAAAGCCGTAGCGTTTCTACGTTATAAAAGCAGAGGAATTCACTGTCATTGTTTAGACAGAGCTGTCGTTACTGCCTGAAAACTTCAACACATAACAGGAGTGGATCATATGGTTATAATATGATTACATGATTAGTATCAATCGGTGAAAATTTGAAAGTGTATCTTCCCAAGCTACAAACTACTCAGAATTTAAAGTCAAGCTGCAATTTAGCTCCACATGCATTTCTTCCCCATTTTGAGAATAATTTGAGTATAATTTCCAATGTTAGCACATCAAAACTAGGCAATCTCTTTGGCTGATGGTAAAGAAATTGAACAGATGAGGTAGCCTAACCCTCATGCATTTTGTATATGGTCTTCCTTCTTGAATGTCAGCTCGGGGAATTGGAAGGGATTTCACTGGATTTTCCTCCATTTATAGCAGGGGAGCGCTTTGACAAATGCAAAAATGGCGGGTTGCCTGGGCGTACTGTGAAAAGTGCCTTTGAGATCTAACAGCATAGAGATGAATCAAAGCAGTGCATGCTGGGAAGAAGCATGTTTAAAGCACCATCTCGCTACCAGCACTGTCTGGCTGCAGTTATAGTTGAACAACACCCAGACATTTCCAGACAATTTCCCCACGCTCTTTCCCATGAATGCAAGACAAAGGCAATTCACTTCTTCCAACCCATTATTTGACAGCAATTTCTAGCAATTTCTCTTTATATCATTTATGCAAGGTTCATGAATAAAAGAGACTACTGCAGAAGGAAAGGTTAGTGTTTCTAACAACAACGGAAGAGTTCCTAACAAATCCAATACTCACCCCATAGACTAGTTCACCCACCATCCCGTTCCAAGTCTTGGTTTCAGGGTCACGGGCGCCATATTTTCCATCCATGACTATGGACAGTTTGTACTTAATCCCAACATGTTTGGCAATCTCAGAAGCTAAATCGACACAGTAGCCTTCATACTTGTCATTGCCTTCCAGATGCATGTGATTTTTCTTGTACATCACATACGGTGCTTCCTGTTAATCAAACACACGCTCATTTATTATAGTCTTCACTTACTGCTTTCATTGTCTGGTGTCACAGGCACCAGAGCCCACCGACAGTTTATCAGTCACAGGCATGCAGGCATGCTGGAATATCATGACTGTGCATTCATACCCACCCATTCTCTCACACACATAATCCACCAAACTGGAACACATACAAGACGAATGACTGAAGCAGCAGACAGGGGATTGTAGGACATTGATCCACACGTGGCCACAGTCAGACCGAACTGGTAATTGCCCAGCCTCTTCTAAGGCCCTCTTTACACCTGGTATTAACATACATCTCAGGTAATCCATTCACAGGTTGCCAAGTAAGACAAATTGTTGTTTACACCTGAGGCACAGTCTGAGAGATAAAATAATATAAAATCGGGATCTTGTGCTCTTGGTCTTAGACCTCAAGAAATCACAATACTATTTGCATGTCTTACTCTGGGACTCGAATGATGGTCTCAAAAAGGATTTCAGGCACACTTATTATAGGTGATAATCACTTCAATCTCTAGTTTCCACAGTATCTTTTAAGCTACCGAGAATTTGCAAGAAACTAATGGCTTTGAGTGACTGCTTAGCTACTGTATAGAGTGGCACAGTGTTTTGAAATGAATGCTGCAATAAATTCACTTTTTTTTTTTTTATTGACAGACTAGTTCTTGGATGGCAGGTACTTGGTTTGGGTTTGGGCCACTGTCCACCAGAGCTCCATCCTTAATCAAAAATGCATCTGAAAAATCTAACCCAAGGGTGCTTTTCCTGGAGAGCTACCTACCTGCAGAGTTCAGTTCCAGCCCTGCGCCAGCACACCTGTCATAATTATCAAGTGTTCCTGAAGATCTTAATTAGCTGGTTCAGGTGTGTTTAATCAGGGTTCAAGCTGAGGTTTGCATTAAGGTATGGTGCATTCAAGTCATGTCGGATAGATCGTATTTACGAGTTGAACGCACATGAACGCCACGACAAAGTCGTTATTACGAGTGGGAAACTTTTCTTTAAGCCCGAGTTTCTGAGTTGGGGGTGTGCGTGTTAATGAGAAACATGGCGGAATCGATGGATGCAACATCTGTAGGTGACGGTTATTTTTTGTTTAAATTGATAGTTTTGTAATATAACAATTAATAACAAGTTTTTATCCGATACAGATTAAAGTGGCTTCATGAATTACTTTTTAAAAATATTAAAAACGCAAAACACCTGATGCGAATTCTTTGCTCTTCATTTTCTATAAGCAGAGTTAACAGACCCTGTTGTATTTTCTTGTAATTTATTAAAAGAAGGTACACTGCCATCTTGTGCCGACTAAACTGACTTGACGTCGTAATTACGACTTGTCAACTCGTAAGTACGAACGTCCCAGGAGGACTTGAACGCAGCAGTAGATCTCCAGGAACAGGAGTGGGAACCCTTGATCTAAACTACTGGATGTATTCAGGATTGCTTGAAAATTACAATCAGGTGGCTTTGATTAGGGATGGAACTAAACTCTGCAGGATAGTGATCCTCCAGGACTGGAGTTGCCCATGCCTGGTCTAGGATTATTGTTCTGAGTTTGGGTCTCGTTATAGATCTGGGCTGTGGTATTAGTCTGAATCTAGGTTTTGAAGGGTATAGTCTTGACTCCACCAGTATTAACATGCATCTCCAGTAACCACTTGAGTTTTATCACATACATCATTGCACATTATATACATCACATGGTATGTGTTGGGTGAGTGGACCTCTGATTATGGAAAGAATATGTCCACAAAAAAACTGGACTCTGTTTACTTGCATTTAGGACTGTCCACTTGGGATCAAAACACTGGAGATGGATGATATCAGGTATAAATAGGGTCTAAGACCATAAAGCAACATTGGAGACAAATCAAAATAGGTTCGATTCTGGTTTTCTCTCTTTCACACGCATGCACGCACACGGCCGTGTTGCATTATCCCAGGGTTCTGAAATGCATTGGCGGGTGAGAGGTGAGGTAGGCAAGAACGTATGAAGTGAGAAGGAATCCGATTCATAAAGTAAATGGCAGTGACTGCAGAGGAATCATAGTGTTGATTCTGTTCAGACATATTCAAGCACGTTGCACCTATATGCGACAGAATCCTTCATCATTCCAACAGAAAGAACACTGAACATAGCCCTACTAAATAGACCAGCTTACAACAGCATGAATTTCAGGCTGGTTTATGCCAGGTATTACTGGTTATGTGTCTATTGCGGTTTCGGTTTAGCTGGTGGACTAGCACAAGTCGACTAGCATGATTGTTCCGGTGATACTGACTGACTTGAGCCTTCTACACACTGCACAATTTTAGCAATCCTATAAGATCATTGCAAATCACACTGTGCGACATGGATCTGATAAACTTGGGTATGACATGAATCCAGACTGTACAATGATGAAGCCTGATTCGTAGGCTACGTTACTCTAGAACAGTGGTCACCAACCTTTTTAGGCCCAAGATCCCTGACCTCGGCCTTTATGAAAGACAAGATCTACCTATTGAAGAATTGATAGAAAAAGACATCCTAGATTGTACTTCAAATTTGAGGCCTTTTACTTAGCATTTTAATTAGTGATGCACCGATCATAGTTGATTCTGAATTCCGATTTTCTTTTCTTTCTTTCTTTTTTTTTACTAGCAAATTGGATTCTGATACTGATACTGATTTTTAAGCAAATTAATTTATTGGCTATTTGCTTTATAACAAACAAACTGGCTTTAAACGAAAATATCTAGCCATTTGAAATTAGAGGCAACCAATGCATTTTAATCACGATCTGCACGGCCAGTTGTTTTTGATTTGTCTTAGATTAATTTCAGGATTTAAAATGAACTATGAACAGGGTTGCCAGGTTCTCACAATAAAACTAGTCCAATCGCGTTTCGAGGGGTGTTAAATGTAATGCATTTTTGCGATCGACGGGTTGGCAACCACTGCTCTAGAAGAATAAAACATCATCAGCATGTGCTAGTGGTAAACAAAAAGAGCATGATGATTCACGCTTTGGCAGTTACAGTTTTTATATGTGCTGAAAAAAAATGTGGAAGCGGCGAAAGAGGAAGGGATAAGAGCTTGAGGTAAGCAGTTTTATGTTTTAGCGCCATGTCGCGTTGATATCATGTCACATTTCTATTGGCTGGTCAGTAAACGTGGGTCGTAGCAGCAAACACACTGTGCAATTAACATGCTGAATTTCTGGCACTGTCAGAAAATTATTGTAGGCTATCTTTGGGTGCAAGACCTTGACAACGGCTGTCTTTGAACCTCTCTCACTGTACGACATATAGGAGCCACGATCACAGAAATCGCCACGATTGTTTCACGATGAAAATCTTTCGTCTCGGACAGCTGAAAATTGTGCAGTGTGTCTCGGGCTTTACTGGTTTAGCTCAATAAACAGACTGGTGGGTACTCCAGCAGCACACCAGCATGCCATGCTGGGAACCAGCATCTAAAAACACAATATGTGGTCTTTTCAGTAGGGAAACAAAACCAAAGCAAAACCAAAGCCATCGTTAGGATCCAAACTCAAAAGCACTTTGTCGGCAAACAGAATTGAACAAAGAAGACAAGCTAGTTTTATCCTCCCTTTCACCCCCCATTTCAAACATTGTGGAAGCGGCTTGCTTTTTTAAGCACATCATTATTACCAAACAATATGACTTCTCGCAGAAAGAACGCATCCCATTAGAGTCAGAGACAATTAGGGTGCCAGTGGGTTAGCAATGGATTGTTTGTTCTGTGCTGAATGTATCCTCTCACCTCATCCTTTGTGCAATTGTTTTCCTCCTGAATCCCTCTGATGGAATAACCGACAGCTGCTGGTTTAATTGCTCACATTCAAGTCATTTGAAAGACTGACCTTGGTTTTTGGTGAAACAAAACAATTACCAGCGATTGTTGTTTTGCACGAGATGATGTTGTGAGCATTGATTTGAATTCCTCAGAGATGTGTATTCGCCTTGCCAATTGGAGGCTGACGTTAAAGCTAATTCCATTAACGGCAGAAGATGAAGTGATACGTCAGCACCGAGCAGTCCTCCGGTCAATGTAAAGTGGATCTGTGCAAGGCCTCACCTGGCCTCACTCAAATATGCTTTAACTTTGCCAGAGGCAAACCATCGAACCCTTCTTTGTTACGGTAAGAATGAGCTTGTTATAGCTCATGTGTCATTGACCATTTACTTGATGAGTGGAAACAAGTCTTACCTACATATGCATTGTATGTCTACTTGATGATGTCAATGTGAAACCATCATACCTAATGCCGTTATTGTGATGTCACTGCTACGACAGGCCACTGATATATGGAAAATCAAAATGCTTTGACACCCACACGGATACAGTTGAAACACTCATGCGTCGGTTTTCCTCACGTTCGACTGTTTCAACGTGTAATGAGTGGATGGAAAGCAACACAAAAGAAATGTACTTCTACCCGCCCAGGACAGAATGTATCAATCTAGGAGTCAACACCATGACCCTGATGGGCAGAATATGCGACACGTTTAAAACGTCATGGAGCGTGTACCATAATAGTAGTGACCACAATTGTTCGGTTTTCCACTGAGGAATCGTTGGTGTACTGCTGATCCATTATATTAACAAAGCGCTCAAACTCGTTCCAGTACCCGATCTGCAAAGGGAAAACATTCACGTTACTATCCAACAGCAGACATTTTTACTGCATTGACACTACCAACCCCCCCCCCCCCCTCACCCCAGCCCTTCTGTTCAGCTAAGGAGGCTGTTGTAGATGTGTACTCTCATAAGACTGTGTTCATTAAAAAAGTATTAGGTCTCCGTGCTGCTGCTGTTATTGCCTGGAGTTAAACAAAAAAGACAAATTCTTGGCTGACATTTGTTAAATGGGAAAAATGCTTATGGTGGAATTTTCAGGGATTCAGAAGCTGGAAGCTACTCTTGGATGTAATTCAAAAATTAAACTTGATTAGGTTTGAATGATTTATGCATTCTGTGTTTCTCTTTGCTATATGCTTGAGTTGTTTAGCGGTTGAGTGGCATGTGTCAGAACCGTTAGCATAGCACTAGCCGCTAGGGCATCACTGAGGTGACATTGTAGAGGGGTCCGACTCAGTCTTGTACATCACTTCTGACATTCATTGTCAATTAGTTTCTCCTTACCGACACTTACCCATCTAACCTTGGGCTAAACTACTTTCATCCATGGCGATTGTTGCTGGAATACTGTGTTATAAAGGGCAGTTTCTATTAGCTCAAAAGAAAGATAATGAATACTGGTTATGTTGAGCTTAAAGATGAACACAGTTTGATGAGCACAGTTTTATTTTCTGTTATGATGTATTTCTTATTGAAGCTTGAACTTAGGACATATTGAAGGGCTTGTCCAGCTACATCTATTTGCAATCAATTGAGGCAAGACTACGGTGGCTGAGAGAGCTAAATGTGCTGCAAATGAAAAACAACCAACACATTTAGAAAACATCTTCACCAGTTTGACAACACATGTGCTCCAAATACGCACAACACGACCAAACACAGAAATGCACTGCAAATACGTACAACACGACCAAATTCAGAAATGCGCTGCGAATATGCTCAATACGACCAAATACAGAAACATGCTGCAAATACACACAGACCACAACGGAACGTTTAAAACTTAATTTTTGATTAGTAATATGCATTGCTAAGAACTTCATTTGGACAACTTTAAAGGCGATTTTCCTCAATATTTTGATTTTTTTTGCACCCTCAGATTCCCGATTTTCAAATAGTTGTATCTCAGCCAAATATTGTCCTATCCTAACAAACCATACATCAATGGAAAGCTTATTTATTCAGATGTATAAATCTCAATTTTGAAAAATTGACCCTTATGGCTGGTTTTGTGGTCCAGGGTCACTAATTTTCACAACTTCCCCTATGAACATTAACCACAAATTAACCATGGCTTTGCTACACTAACCATAGTTTAACCACGGTATTTGTACAATTGTGGTTATACAAATGGTAATCAATATGTCAAAAAAAAAGAAAAAAGGTTTCAACACTTTTTGCATATTTTTTCTTCAGTTGTAGCACATTGAGCTCTCTCGGTCACCGCACAAGACACTATAGAGGCAAAAAAAAAAACTATTTTCATGCACTATTTTTTGTTCCTGCACTGAGCTTCAAAGATCCACTTCAGTAACACTTACACACACACACACCAAACTTTACAGTTTTATTCCTATCTATATTCTGAAGGTTTTTACAGATGGTTTGCTCATGTATCATTTGCTTGATTTATATAACATTTTATTGCTATGGTGAAAATCTATTTATTTTTCTGGCTGTTGACAGTATTTTCTGATTTATGGACTGATAAATAGAGGCATCCAAAATCCTCTCTTTAAAAACCTTTAACTCTTACACAGTACGTCAACAAAATGAAACTTGAACCATGTTCATTTTGAACAATGTTCAGATTTCTGTTCTGCAAATATGCATATTATTGCATGTTTAAGTAGAAAATACTTCATTTACATATTTAAACATAACATTTCAGATTAAATACAAAACTTAGTTTCTAAATGTACTTAAGTAACTGGGGAGGTATGGTGAAATCTGTTTTTACCCAATTCACCTGTGTTGTCTTGCCTTAATTGTTGCCATTGCTAGTTTGTTATGTGCAAGATCATCAGAGTCATTAGTATTTTTTTCTCTATTTTCTCTAGTGAGCTATAACTATTTTAAATGTGTATATCTGACAAAGGTTTTTTTTTCTTGCTCAGACTTAAAGGGGTCATATGATGCTGCTAAAAATAACATTATGTTGTGTATTTGGTGTAATGAAATGTGTTTATGCGGTTTAAGGTTCAAAAAACACATTATTTTCCACATACTGTACATAACTGTTTCTCCTCTATGCCCCGCCTTTCTGAAATGCGTCGATTTTTACAAAGCTCATCGGTCTGAAAAGCGAGGTGTGCTCTGATTGGCCAGCTATCCAGTGCGTTGTGATTGGCCGAATACCTCAAGCGTGTGACGGAAATGTTACACCCCTCACTATACTGTGATGATGCCCTGTCCGGCCGAAGCGACGAGACAAAAACATTAAAACCCATTATAAACGAGGCATTTGTTACATCCAGTGGGGACATAATTACGGATTATAATGACTTATACTGTCGTTTTACCGGTTGCGTTGCATCACACCGCGTAAACATAAAACCATTGCATTTGTGATCGGAGAAATGACAAACAACAAGCGCTACTCTACACTGCTCAAAACTCACGTTTGAATCATCAGTGGCAAATCCTTTAAAT
>NW_015506479.1:0-17263 GCF_001515645.1 Sinocyclocheilus grahami | reverse complement strand
GTTGTGATTGGCCGAATACCTCAAGCGTGTGACGGAAATGTTACGCCCCTTACCATACTGTGATGCCCTGTCCGGCCGGAGCGACGAGACAAAAACATTAAAACCCATTATAAACTAGGCATTTGTTGCATCCAGTGGGGACATAATTACGGATTATAATGACTTATACTGTCGTTTTACCGGTTGCGTTGCATCACACCGCGTAAACATAAAACCATTGCATTTGTGATCGGAGAAATGACAAACAACAAGCGCTACTCTACACTGCTCAAAACTCGCGTTTGAATAATCAGTGGCAATTCCATTAAATTAATCTGTGAGTCAGAACAGCCGGCATTGTAGTCTACTCTTCCAGGATCAGGAAACAATCCTCCATAAAATGCGCTGCACACATCTGAATATTTGGGTTGAACTGTTCTGGAACAGTGTTGTAAATACAACTTAACCACTGATTTCTAGTTGTGTCCTCTTTTGGAAGGCCAAACAAAGTAGTTTCACTTTCACAACGAAACACACGGCGGGCTAGAGTGGGTGGCGGCTGGCGGGCTTGAGAACGGCACGGCCGGCGGGCTTGCGGCAACCAGATGTGACGACCCCGTGCTGAACTCCGCTTCGTCCACGGTGAAAGCTGATCCAGCGAGCCACAGCGCGAAGTTGATATATTCCCTCAGCGACCAGCACGGATCAGCTCTAGGCATGACGAAATGGATATCGTCCTCTTTTGGAAGGCCAAACAAAGTAGTTTCGCTTTCACAATGAAACACACAGAGTCTCCACGACATTGCGGCAACAACAATACTAAAAGTTACGCCTTCTTTCTTTGCGTGAACATTTGGGTGGCGTTATGCAAATATTCCCACATAGTGACGTAGACATGTGGGGGGGTGTTAGAACGAGCCGTTTTAGGTAGGCGTGGCTGACTCTTAACTTTTATAAAGAATATCTCTTTGGATTTAAGACTTTAGTCTTTGCAACTTTACAGATCTTCTTTATGCACCAAGAGCTTGTAACACTCCAAAGAGAAATGAAAAATTGAAATCGCATCATATGACCCCTTTAAACCAGTAAACCAGCATATACATATTGAAATGGACCCATTTGAGTTCTCACACTGACTTGTACAAAGCTTACCCAACAAAATGGACAGATTTACTTATGACTTACTTTTCTTGGGCCACCTGTTTTCATTTCATAAACATCAATAGTGTAGTTTGATCTGCGACCAAAGCTGTCAAACTGGATATTGCCAGTCATCCCTTGCACCTGGACCTGCCAGAAACAATAACAACACAAAGAAACCAGCAAAATAACAATAGTGCTTTGAAACTTTTTAGGAATACATTAGGATGTGTTGGAGTAACACAAATGAATCATACGGAGGCTAAATTAATTTCAGAGTACTCACTCTGACAATCTGAATTACACATTGAGAGATTTCAAATGGTTATTGTCATTTTCAGAAAAGCTAAAGCACTCAGAATCGTGCATGAGTAAAAGAAAAGATAGACATTTTACCATTTTGAGAGCTCGTTCAATGTCGATGCCTTGGCTCCAAGGGACCGCAGGGTTAGCCAGGCAATCACCTGCACTGCCTCGTCTGGACACATCTACTCGCTGGCGTCGCAGGTACCGGAACGCCTCCGCAATGACCAGGATAGCATCATGAGACAGCGCTGAAGTGTACTGTACACAACAACCGTTAAGCACCTCACATTAACAGTTATTTGTTAGAGCAGTTTAAAATAAGCAAACACATTATATGTAAGCCCTTATACGAACGTAAAGTTCCTGACCAGAACTGTAATTTATATGCAAATGTCAAAAGGCTAAAAGGGGTCTTTTAAGCCATAAACAGTCCAACTATCATGCATGATCCTACGCAGACGCTACAACACTTTGAAGAGGGATAAAATAAGCTGCCCTCTTGCAGGTCTAAACACATGTTGATGTACATAATGAAGGATAATTGCATTACTGCATGTAATCATAGTTGGCAAATGCAACAAAAGACGACACACTTCAGGGATGTATCTTGTACATTGTTTCATGCTATGTAAAGAGTGTTAAACAGGTTTCTAATTACAGAGATATGTAAAATGTTTAGTTATGTGAGACTCTACAGGGTTTTGCTGCTATTGTTGTTCATGGGTGCAACCTGTAATTACATCTCATTTCAACCAAGAAAAGAGAACAAGCTGGCATCTGCTAATTTGCCGTGAGCTACACTATTGTATTGTTTTGTATTTCAAAGCGACTGCAGCGAGGAACTTAGCGACTAAAATAAACGTAATATAACAAAGGTAAAATCAAAGGAGACATTGTGCCTTTACATTCACAATTTAAATTGCTTTCTGATGCCTTCATTAAAATACTGTCCTGGAAAAGACTTGGAAAATGTGTTTGGCTGCAAGTGCAAATTTCCACAGTGAGATCTTAATAAAACTCGTAAAGAAAACATTGTGTTTGTAAAAATAAATCAATAAAAATAAAAGGAGCCTATTGTGTGAAATGTACTTAATTTTCATAAAAATAATGTCACAATGCAAAATATGTGTACTGGGTGCCTAAAACCTTAATTAAAAAACTAAAAAAAGCGAAATAGAATTAATTTTTTCCCTTGATTTTTTGGGTGACTTGGACATTCTTATAACATTCAGGTGTTTTTAAACCTGCTCATCAGTTCAATGAGAGCATGGCCATTTTTTACCCACCCATCCACAATAAAACCTTAATTAAAACAGCTTTTAAAATCTATTCATCTCATGATCATTGTTTAATTAGACGTAAATTGAGCCCCGGTTTTAATAGCACCTTGGAATGATTGTCAATATATTGACTGTTGCAACGAAGGAAAATAAAGAAATCAGGCAAAGCAAGAAAAAGTCAAAGATCAGAAGAAGAAGAGACAACAACAATGATTGATTGTTGTTGTTTTTAAGTAGTAGTTTCAGACCTTCAGAGGTGTGTTTTTAGCTTCAGGAAACTCTCTTTCATCTAGACGGTCCCATCTCTGGAGAAACTGTTGTACAACTGAGTTTTCAGGATTGATTATCTGGAAGCCACTAATGTTTGCTCCGCCGAGAAAGACCTTGTCCAGGCTGATGTTGGTTAAGCCCTGTGGAAAGAGATGATGGAAAAGAAGCAAGTTTAGGATCCATGAGATGATGGCAATTTAACATCATATGAAAATGGATCTCAGTGTTTCTGGTTCAAAACCCAAAAGGGGACATCACTGGGGCTCCTTATAACCATTGTGGACCATTGAGTTTAAATGCATGTTATATATTATATAAGGTTGTCAAATTGGTAGAACCATAAGAAAACCGATATTTTTGATTCGAATACATCACTTTAAGGAAAAAAATACACTCATGTATATCGAAAGTTTGTAGAAAAATACATTTCTTTTTACTTTTTACTGATTACACTTGCATTTTTAGAGTTATTAAGTTTAGTTGAAAATCAAATAAAAATTACAGTAAAACAAACAAATACATATATTACACTCCTTTGGTGCATGTTTTGTTGTGGATGTTTAACAGAGTATCTTCATCTTGAACGCTCTTATTTGTCATTGAATTTGCATTATTTCTGAAATCTCTCTTCTTTAGTTAGAGTACGGAGGTGCTGAAACTCACCAGATTGGCAATAACATAATGGTAGCCGCGACTGTTCTTTCCGAGTGCTACAACCTACAGGAAAGAGAATCAATAACAGTTTACAATCCATGTAAGAAGAGTGCAGGGGCCTTATTTCGTCCCTCAGGTGAGCTCCTCTCCATTTACACTGTCTTAAGTGACAAAGGCGCTCAACATTGATGGATGTTTCCTCATGCAGCAGCTGACAGTCTTTGATGTGGCTTGCTACTGTATGCTGGCCAACGGGAATACACATGGACAAAACCCTACATGTCTCTGACTTCTTATGCATGAACAAAGGGTGTCACTGCTGGGTCGGGTGCGCCGATGACTGACCCGATCTGACCCGGCAACCTTCACCTCAGACCCCTTTCATTAGTGGCCATTAGTGAAGTGTACAAACAATAGTCACTTCAAGGTCATAATTTTGCCATTTATGATCCTGGGTAATGTGTCCTCATGATTCATTTTTAAACCCATGGCAAGATATGTCACATGGGATTTTGAAAGTTGTTAGTTGTGACCACATGTGCACATAAAAGACAGTAAATACATTTTTAAAGTGCTACTAACTTCTAACTGGAACTCATTCTATGTCAATTGGTGAATTTTGGGAAAAAAAAGTTAACACTTTATTTTGATGGTCCCCTTTAGACACTCTGTTGACTGTAAGTAACTTTGCAACTACACGTCAATGAACTATCATTAGAGTATTAGTAGTGTATTAGTAGACTGTTGAGTTAGGGTAAGTTGACATGTATTAGCAAAGTTCCTTTTCAGTCAGTCACGTTCGATATTACATCCACACTGACATTATGGGGTCTCGCTTGGGAGCCCAATCACTTCTGAGTAGTATTTAAAAAGGCTAATGTGAACTGGCGAGTGGAATTTGCATGCCAAGCCACTCCCCCTACATACTGGTGGTACATAAGCTGGTGGCATGCATCCACTCATTCAGATTTTGCTTCAGAGCTGAACGCTTCAACAAAGTTACAATTATTTCTTTAAAGAAGACCTTGAAATGATAAACCCTCCAAGACATCGCCTCATCCCCTCTTGGGATCTCTCTGTGGTCCTTGCTGGACTACAGAAGGCTCCCTTTGAGCTCCTCGAGTCAGTCAAGCTTAAGATCCTGTCCCTTAAGACAGCGCTCCTGACTGCGCTCACTTCCATCAAGGGGGTGGGGGACCTGCAAGCATTTTCGGTCGACAGAACGTGCCTTGAGTTTGGGTCAGCTGATTCTCATATAATACTGAGACCCTGATCTGGATATGTGAACAAAGTTCCCACCACCCCTTTTCGGGATCAGGTGGTGAACTTGTAAGCACTGCCATTGGAGGAGGCAGATCCAGCCCTTGAATTGCTGTGCCCCGTTCGTGCCTTGCATATCTATGTGAAATGCACAAGGAGCTTTAGAAGCTCCGATCATCTCTTTGTCTGGTTTGGAGGTCAGCAGAAGGGAAAGGCTGTCTCCAAACAGAGGTTGGCCCACTGGCTAGTGTACGCCATCACTTTGGAATACCGTACTCAAGGCGAGCTATGTCCCTTGGGAGTGAGGGCTCACTCCACTCTGAGTATGGCCTCCTCTTGTGTGTTGGCGCACAGCTCCTCTGTAGCAGACATTTGTAGAGCTGTGGCCTGGGCGATAACTAATACCTTCGCAAGATTTGATCATCTCCAGGTGGAACCAGTTTCTTTCCTTGAGTTGGGTATGAGTAGGTAATGGGGGGGAAGAATGGCTCGGTGTCATACCTGCAGCACCATTAACCTTAGCAGGAGATACAGGTGCTAATTAATCTGTCAGTAAGTTTTCCAGTTGACCAACCCTGTTATGGCGCTTTTCCACTGTGTGGTATGACTCGGCTCGGCACGACACGGCACAGCTCGGTTTGCGTTTCCACTGCAGTTTAGTATCGCTTTAGAGTGGGTGGGATTATTCGTTATAGTTGTGCCACCTCTACTGCCGCGACTCCTGAAAAACTTTTTCATTCCGCATCGCCCCATCAAGCTCGCTGGATCCGCTCCTCTGCTATCAATGAGAGGAACGTCTGTACTTCCTCAACAGACAACGAAACAACCACTTTTTGGTTGTTAAAAAAGGCGTGCTCGTTCAAAACAGTTGCGTTCGATCCTTCGCTGGCTGTGCTGATTTAAATCTAGTGGTTCTTTTGTGTTTGTGTCGCAAGTTCAGTGACGCAGGTAGTGACGATTCTCTCCGGCCAATCCATGATCTGCAGAGTTTACACGTCACATTTTGGTAATGGTACGGTTCACTTGGAACCTCAACCGAGGTGGTACTAAAAAAAGTACCAGGTACCAGGTACTGTACCCAGTGGAAAACCCCCCAAAAGTGAACCGTACCGTGCCATACCATGCAGTGGAAAAGCGCTAATAGAGTCCTCTAGCACCCCTCGGCATCAAGCTTGGTGGAGGAGTCTTTCACTAGGCTCAGTACTTGTGTTGTATGCCCTTTGGTCAGCCCTGTGCTGGGCTAGGTGTCCATACTGAGATTCCCTTCGGGTAATCCTGTATGTGTTTTTCCAGAGTATGGTTCCCCTTTTTTTGGTGAACCTGTGTCTTTCCCTGGAGTTCCTCTGTCTGTCCCTGCATTGCTAGCTGTTCCTCCTCTGTTAGGATGTACTTCCGCAGTGGACTCCATATGTTGTACTGTTCCTTGGTCAGTCCATATGGGTATCTCCACATGTTACCTCCCTTTGGGTAGGATGTGGCTTCACTTCCCCGATGTAGTTGGCTGCTGTAAATTTAGAGACCAAGAAGAAACAAATTTCTCAAAATTCCCATTCTGGGTTATTTGCTTCTGGGGGCGTTGGGATGGTTATGCCTTGCAACTAGATTTGTCTTGGCATGCTCACTTGCCAGCACCTGCATCGCTATCCTCATAACACAGTTCCTGGTTGTGGCGCTTTCCACAGGGAACCCATAACGCCTCTGTCAACGTAACGTTGAACGTGACTGACTGCAAGGGAATGTCTCAGTTATGTATGTAACCCTCGTTCCCTGAAGGATGGAACGGAGACGTTACGTCCCTCGTGTCACAACCTTGAACTACCACTGACAGGCTGGGACTCGTTCTCAGCTCCTTAGCACAAATCTGAATGAGTGGATGCATGCATCTTATATACCCATATGTAGGGGGATTGACTTGACATGCAAATTCTACTCACCAATTCTCATTGGCCTTTTGTCATACTACTCAGAGGTGAATGGGCTCCCAAGCGAGATCTCATAACATCAGTGTCGACTTAACGTCTCCGTTCCCTTCTTCAGAGAATGAGGGTTACATACGTAACGAGATGTTACTTATAGTACAGACGACCATCAAAATTAAGTGTTAGCAGATATTAAGCAGACAGTCTACTAATACTCTAATGACTACTACTTGACATGGAGTTGCAAAGTTACTTATACTGTGGATGTCTGAAGGGGACCCTGAAAATAAAGTGTTACCAAAAAAAACCTTTATACAAATGTTTCTTGTTTGTTCCACTCATTCATTCTGTATTAGTGAGTTGTGCCCATAGCTGCACAAATTAAAATAATAATAATGCCACATTTTCCCCCCATGCATTAAAAATGTAGCTTGAGGGAGAAATGACTGCTTGTGCATGCTGGTCAATTTTGACAGCAGCAAAAATGCTAATTCAAATCATGGTATGAAATAGATATAATATCACAGAGTTCCTGAGCTGAAGATCATGAAGTAACTAGGCACTGTCAAACCCAAAAGACAACAAAAACCACCATAAATACAATTTATATGACCATATTGTAAGTGTTCTAAAAATGCATGACAGCTTTATTTTTATTTTTTTTAAGGAAAAACAAAATTTCAGTCGTTAAAAAAAAATCTACATGTAGCTGTCAAACAAAACATGTGAGAACCAATGCCATTTGTATGGTGGCCGAGAGAGCTCAAGACGCTGTAACTTCAGAAAACACATGCAAATAGAAAAAGCACCAGCAAATTAAGAAAACATCTTCATCAGTTTGAGAGCACATGTGCTGGAAATACTCACAACACAAACAAAGAAACGCGCCGCAAATGCTCACAACACAACCAAATAAAGAAACGAGCTGCAAAAACAGAAACGTGTCGCAAATGCTCACAACACAACCAAATAAAGAAAAAGAAGAAGAAGAAAAAGAAGCAAAGGAATCGTATGATCAGATTATGTTAGAATAAACACAAATCTCATCTTTCAGAGCAAACATTGATAAATATGTCCCAGCCATGTTTGTCACTTTGCAGTTCCCTTAAACATTTCCGATGTGGTCTGTGCCTATTTGCAGCGCGTTTCTTTATTTGTTTGTGTTGTGAGAATTCGCAGTGCATTTCTGTTTTTGCAGCATGTTTCTTTATTTGGTTGTGTTGTGAGCATTTGCAGCGCGTGTGTTGTCAAATTGATGAAGATGTTATAAAGTGCTTAATTTGCAAATAGTGTTTTTTCTATTTGCATGTGTTTTTTCATTTGCAGCGCGTTGAGCTCTCTCGGCCACCATACATTTGGCTGCACTGATGTCAAACCTAGCATGACACAAAGATTTATTTAACACAATTTAGGGTAACGCTTTATTTTGAAAGTCCAATTTAGAAATTCTACTAGCTATAAGTAACTTTGCAACTACATGTCAACTAAAGCAGTCATTAGAGTAATGCTTAATATCTGCTCACACTTTATTTTGATGCTCCCCAACAGCCATTCTACTGACTATAAGCAACTTTGCAAGTATGTCAACTTGTTCTACTAACCCTAACCATAAACGTGTACCACAGCTGATCCTCCCTATACGCAAGATACCAAGCTGCGTAGGGCCCCCAAAACACCAGGGGGCCCCCTTGCTCTCAAAGATGATTTAATTTTTGTTTCATTTTTGAATTTGGCCAGCGGTTATGAAAACATGAATGATCATTTCTTTTAATGTGGTGCGCTGTCGCCCTTTCTACGTAAAAATCAGTCAAATCATGTGTGTCTAATGTGAATGTCGGACAGTCTTGCTTGAGACTAAAAAAACCGAAGAGACACACGGAAGAGACACACTTTTTCTCAAGTGCTTTCTGCAAGCGCGATTTGATACGGAGTAAAACACGAACAAATTTGTTTCATTCATTCATTCGTTCATAAGCATAACCAGTTTTGCATAGGGCCCCCAGAAGTTTAGGATCGGCACTGCCATCTACTAATACTCTAAAGAGAGTTAGTTGCAAATGAACTACAGTTGGTTACACTTACAAGTTACAGTTACAACTGCTGTACAGGTAGTTGCAAAGTTATAGCTAGCAGAATGTCTAAAGTGGACTATTGAAATAAAGTGTTGCCCAGTTTGGGAGAAATGGATTACAGCACACTCATTTGGATTTCATGTGGTACTTTTAAGGACCCTTTTTTGTCCTTTCCACTAAATAATTTCTGATGTGAAAATTCTACAGTATATCATCTGTGTCCTTTGTTATTCCACAGAAGAGATAACCTCCTATAAATCTAGAACAACATAAGGGTGAGTTATGACAGAATTTCCATTTTTGGGTGAACCTTTAATGCTTCCCCAACACATCAAAGGCTGTGATATAATGATTCAGCCGTAGCTTTTCTGATGTTCCTTTGCCATAATGCCCTTGACTTTTGGCTCCACTGAAGGCTTTTGGAGCCAGTGAGGTTATCAGTCCTGTCCCACAAACGAAAACTGCTGCAGACTCCTCACACCTGAGCGAGAGCGGGCAGAAGAACAGAGATCACGATTGAACTTCACAGCCTGCAGGCCAGCAGGACCACTCTACATCCTTGATGTGGACACAGCAAGGGCCTAATGACACGATTCCATTCAAAAGCTCCAGACCGAGACCTGACGCACAGAACACTAGCGCTAACAGAAGACATGACAGAATTTACATTTGGAGTGAACCAGTCCTTTATCTTGAAATAACCAGGAAAATTCAGTCATCTTGGATGCTGAGTGATATTAAAGGGCACCTATTATTATTATTTTTAATTTTACCTTTCACTTAATGTGTAATATACAGTAACTGCATGTGCATGTAAACAATTTACAAAACACAAAGTGCACTCATTCAATCCCATAATGAGTGTACAACCGATGTACATGGTTAGAGACTACCCATAATGCACTATAAGGGTCGTCCCGAATGATTTCCTGCATCTCGCCAGAAGATAGCACCTGCAGCAGAATCATCCATCCATTTTCCAAACCGCTGGTCCAATGTGGGTACAGCTTAATATCATACAGGTATAAATTTCATTTTAATTGATCATTAAATATTTTAATTAAGGTTTATAGCAGCTAGTTTTCATGATAGAGTTCAAGATAAATCTTTTCGCTGCTATTGGAACAGCCAGTTTGCCAAGATTCAAATGGTTATTAAACGTAAAGCACAAACTATGCAAAAGCAGCAGCCCTTCCAGAGCATTCAGTGTCCGAATTTACTAACTCATTTATTATTCAGTCATTCAATTGGGATATATTAGTGGATTAATATAGGGAATAGTGAATGAGGGTATATTGGGCGATTTCTAACACAGCACTGGATTTAAAGAGACAGGAGCTAAACAAAGTGTTTCAAGCAGTGGATAAAAGAGGTGTTACTGCAATGTATAGAATAACAAAAATTTTGTTTTTTTTTGTGTGTTTCGTTGTGAAAGCGAAACTACTTAGTTTGGTCTTCCAAAAGAGGACGATATCCGCTTCGTCATGCCTAGAGCTGATCTGTGCTGGTCGTTGAGGAAACACTTCAACTTTCACTGTGGACGAAGCGGAGTTCAGCCCAGCCTCAGCGCTAAGCCGGGGCTCCACGCTAAGCCGGGGCTTCCGCTCACGCTAGGCCGCTGTGTTTTTCGTTGTGAAAGCTTCTCCAATCACAAATGTAGACATGGTTTTATGTTTACGCGGTGCGATGCAACGCAACGTGTAAATAGACAGTATAAGTCATTATAATCCATAATTATGTCCCCACTGGATGCAACGAATGCCTCATTTATAATGGGTTTTCATGTTTTTGAATCATTGCTCCAGCCTGAAAGGGCATCATCACAATTTGGTAAGGGGCGTAACATTTCCGTCACACGCTTGAGGTATTCGGCCAATCACAACGCACTGGATAGCTGGCTAATCAGAGCACAACTCGCTTTTTCAGACCGATGAGCTTTGTAAAAATTGACGCGTTTCAGAAAGGCAGGGCAACAAACAGAGGAGAAACAATAACGTACAGTATGTGGAATATGATGTGTTTTTTTAACCTTAAACCGCATAAACACATTTCATTACATCAAATACACAAAATAATGTTCTTTTTTAGCAGCATTATATGACCCCTTTAATATATGAATTCAAAATTATTTAGTTTTGTTGAGTGTGGTCATAGAATGAGTAAACACGTTGATGGCAACAATAGTGACCACTGGGATAATACAGAACATTTAGGTATAGATATACATCCAGTTACAGTTGTTAGTGAAGGTGGCACTAAAATGTCGCAATGACAAAGTTACATTGAATATTGCACTAATTTAAAAGTTCAAATGTTACAAATAAGTTACAATATTGATGTTTTAATACTGGTTGCACTAATATAACATTGTTATGATATATGTTGCAATAAATTAACAATTTTGAAATATGTGATTTTTAAAAATATTTGATCTCAGTATTCCTGTCAGTGATGTATAATTTTTTGATGAAATGGGTTTAAAATGTGTTAATAACTGGGCTGAGATATGTAAGAATTTTGATGACAGCAGAAATATTTTAGTTCAGTATACACATTATCCCACCGGTCACAATTGTGACCAAACATAAAACACAAATTTTCAAATAATTTTCCATTCAAATAAAAAAAAAGAATAATAATTATTGATTATTTCAAATGACACATCATTTCGATATGTTCATGTCTAGGAATAATTTGAGATTAAATGGTTTAATGTTCAGTTTTGAAGTAGAAGAACTGAAATAGTATTTTCTTGTAAAACATACTCCAATAATCTTTGTTTTATTTTACACTTCGAAATATAGAAATTTATTAATTATTCTAGCAGACCCCAAAAATAAAATCATGAACTTGCAATTGAACATAATATGGGCACTTTAAATGCTAAACAACTACACTATTTCACAGCAACAGATTACTGAAATCCTGTCGTGTAACATAGATGGCTGAAGGTGGACTGATTTCTGAGAGGCATTATGGGGCTGGATTACAAGTGTGAGTTTTTGTGAAGTAAATACCCGAAGATTCCTACGCTCACTTTGTAATCTTCGTCCCCCCGCTGGCACATTGATCTCACCTCTAGCACTGTCACCTTTGTGTTGGCCAGCCAGAAAGAGATTTGGTGTCCTTGAGGGACATTTTGACCCCGTCGTGATGGGCAAAGACAGACCGGAGTGACTCTGTGCTCGCCCACAGACAGAGCCTATTCACACAAGTCTGATAGAGAGAGCCCAGTGCATGAGCCCAAATGAAAGCAATCTCAAAGCATTTAGTCCAGAGGTTCAATAAAACCAGACGTCAGACCGCTGGGTCATTACAGCTCAGGCGTGACCTTTAGCTAAAACACGCAGAGCTGGGATTACGACTCAAGCACAATAACTGCAAAAACAGTTTGATTGTTTTAGGAAAATGATGTTAAATGGCATAGCAGGGACTACTCTTCCCTGCAGTGAGCAGTTAGGGTTTCATTTCTTGGGGGCTGATAAAGAAAATGCTATTGGATAGTACCATAGAAGAAAACAAAAAATAATAATTATTATTATTAATAATAATAATAATAATAATAAACCTAGATTTACATTGAAATATCAGTACTTGCAAGGCAGCAAAGAGTGTTGTTCAGATTTTAGGTAATATGATACAAATATAGTGTTAGAGAGAGAAATGGAAAGAGGCAGATAGTAACATGTTAAATTAATGGCTATATGTAAGAAAGAAAAGATCAATCACAATAATTCATTATTTAAATCCATTTAAAACAGAAGACCAATCGCAATCTTCTATGCAAATATTGCAAATATCATCAGTGTTTATCAGTAAAACTCATTGAGGGCTGAGGCTGGGGGAGGACAAATGGCCCCAAACGCTTGAATGCTAAACATTCTTTGCATTTTGTAACTTAGGGAGCTATTTTATAGGAGACATATAGTTAATCCACTTAGAATTTAGTAACATTATTTTGCAGTATTTTAGCTTACCAAAAATAGTGGTGAAAACTAATTTAGTGCAATGACCATTTTCCAAAATTTCTCATCTCATCATTCAGAACAACAGATGACACACCTAAGGCTAAAAAACTAAGTTTGAATTGAACTCTCTATGTTATGCAGTTGAAGCAGAATTAATTACAGAACATTATGGAGAAGACAAAAAAGTTTGAGAAAGTTCACTGCAGTGTTGCACTGTAACTAAACAAAATAACAATGCATAGGAAAAAATTACGTGTAAGAAGCATTAAAAAAATATTAATCCGAATGCAAAAACAGAAGTGGGTCTAAACCATCATGTGCAGGCCTTGTCTTATCTCACTCACAGCATGAGTGCAACTCGGGTAACAAAAAAGCTGCAGCATCATCAATTCCTCCTCCAACACTTACCTCATGGCATGACCAATCAATAAGCGTTCTTCAAAACTCATTGAGGGCTGAGGCTGGGGGAGGACAAATGGCCCCAAACGCTTTCCAAAAGCTCTCTAGAACACTCAGTTATCTTCATTTTCGCTCCCTTAGGCTAGCTTTTATGTGGGCAGGATAGAAGCCGGAGTGATCCCAGGGGGATACATTCTAATTAACTGGCAGGAGCATCTGTACCTCTCCTGTCCTCTCAGCTGCTTTGAATTTAAACGTCTATGAGCTGTGCAGGTCTGGCTCTTTTCCAAAAGACAAACTGAATACACTAGCTTATGCAAATAGATTTGAATCCAGGTTATTATTTCTCTGAAACATTAGACACCTCTAATATTGGTTTCTACTCAAATCACCATTGCTACATCGGGCTGATACAATGAAAATCCTAATCCAACATACATTTACATCCCAGTGGAAACCAATGACTGCATTAGAGTCTGAAACTTTTCCAAAAACATTACCTAACCATAGACTGCATAAAAACATGGACATAGTGTCCTTGACGTCACCCATAGGTTTCTGAAGAGCGTTTTTGAAGCTCAAAGTTGGCAGACCTGGCCATCGCCATCTTGGGACTTTTCCAAAAGACAAACTGAATACACTAGCTTATGCAAATAGATTTGAATCCAGGTTATTATTTCTCTGAAACATTAGACACCTCTAATATTGGTTTCTACTCAAATCACCATTGCTACATCGGGCTGATACAATGAAAATCCTAATCCAACATACATTTACATCCCAGTGGAAACCAATGACTGCATTAGAGTCTGAAACTTTTCCAAAAACATTACCTAACCATAGACTGCATAAAAACATGGACATAGTGTCCTTGACATCACCCATAGGTTTCTGAAGAGCGTTTTTGAAGCTCAAAGTTGGCAGACCTGGCCATCGCCATCTTGGGAGCGCGTCACCGTGCGTCACTCCCGGATAATCGAAAATGGGCAAAGAGGCGGGAGCTGGTTGCTGAAACCACGCCCACCTAGCTCGATGGTGGTGACAGCAGCAGCAATCCACCTGTCACACAAGTGGCCACGCCCTTAATTATGCAGAACTTTAAGGCTTAATATAATTTAAACGGATGAGTTATAAAAAATTCACCCCCCTCACAGTTGTCATGAAGGGCAAAATTAGCTATATAGACCAAAACCACTTTTTTTTACCAGACTGTAAACATTTTTTTTCTGCTTTAAAGTTGGGCATTTTGACATTGGGAGTCTATGGGACTGACTCCCTTTTGGAGCCAGCCTCTAGCGGCCAGTCGATGAATTGCAGTTGTAGTCACTTCCATGTTGGTTTCACGAGAGAGACGGGGAGGTTGCCGCTTGAACCTAACACAGAAATGTATTAATTATTTTTTTTTTGCTAAAAAAAGCTTCATAGCCAAGTTAATTTTGCCATAATTAGACATTTGTTTGACAATGAGTCCATCGAGCATTGCTGAAAACCTACATAGGATGGATAGATGAATAGATAGACAATTTTTTATGAGCACTCCAGAAAAAAAGATAAGAAAGTCAGATGATGATGACCTGAAGTATTTGATGGGACCAAAAAAGAAGGAATTTACATGAAGAGAGGCAGAACTCTTGATAGAGGTTACCAACTTCCACTGTTGTTATAGTTGTTGATAGTTTAAAATATATATATTAAGAAGAACATGGTAATTTTCAAATGATCAAGTGAACCAGTGGCACTAATGGCAACCTTTTCAACACCAACCTAGCTTTTCATCTAAGATACAGTATATGTTTCAAACTCCCTCCCCCAAAAGAGATGTGATCCATCTAAAATCATTAAACCAATCAACCCAGTAACTTATTTTCAAAAGTTTTCATTTTAAGAATCTCTCCATATCCATGTTTTGATTGATTTTTCAGCTCAAGTGAGATCTAGCGCTGACAAATCAATCTTGCTCTCGGTTCTGTGATAATTTCCCCACCCCTGGTTGACCTGAGAGATGACCCAGCCAATGGTCTCTGGTCCCTGTTGAACTCAGCAACATCACTATGGTGGCCATAGGGGTGTCGCGATATACCGGTACTGGCGATATTTATTTGATAAAAATTAATAGTACACATAGGATAATATGACGCATAATAATCCAGCATCATTATGGAGCTCTAAACTCTCACGTGTAATTTGTTTCATTCATATTCTAACGCCTGAGGGCACCCTCACGCAGAAAGTCCACAAGCAAGACTGATAAGAGTAAGAGAATTTATGATATTCCAGGAAATCCCTGTAGGCATCCAGCTGTCAGTGTAGATGAGTAAAATGCAGAAAAAAGTTTTATTTGATGAAATGTGAAGACAATCAACACACAACTGCAACAGTATATGGTTTATCTTGGTGTTCTTCAAGCTCAGATATTTTAATAAATATATGTATTCATGAAGTAATGCTAATTGATATAGCCGCTATCACGATATATAACACTATAAAATAATATAATTTATGCCTCATTCTGTGAAAAGGATGTTATTTAAAACACTTGTTTGGAGTAAAATTTTGTTATTCTCATAAATTGTTGTACTTTGACGCTGTACTAAATTTCTAAAAATGGTTAGCATTTTAGTCTCTTCTGGCAAAGGGCTGGCACACACAGGCAGAGGGATGCAGGAGGAGGCCGAACAACAAAGTCCAGGGTGATGACGGAGATGAAAGCCAGGGAGAGGCCTTGAGCAGGGGTGTGATGGCAGGTGCCCAGGCCACAGTCAGAACGGCACTCCATGGCAGCGTCGATGGTGGGAGGAGCCAAGGCGTGATAGGAACACACGCCGCCATGAGGATGACTGGAGGCGAAGATGGCAATGGAGATGGAGCCCACTGCACAGACAGAGAGCCGAGGAGGTAGAGAGATGCAAGGATCCAGGCAGCCGCGAAGGAGCTGTAGCGACGTTGGCCTGAGATGTAGGTTGGGATCCAGAAGCCAGAGGGCGATCTGAAGCGACTGAGGAAGGAGGCGGCACCTGAGAGAGGGCTGAGCAGGCCGTAGGTGGAGGGCCGGAGAGTGGAGGGCCCACAAGTCCCTTGAATTCCATGAGAATTCCTTCGGTGATGGATGGAACAGTCGGCACGCACACCTGTTCAGATGGGGTCCTCTCTGGCTCGCTGATGGCGTCAGGCTCGGTAGCTCCTCATGGTGATGGCTCTGACGTCACGGCTGAGGCGTTCTCTCCTACTGCGGTGGGGTCAGGCTGTCACTTCTAGCAGCAGGGTGGTGACTGGCTAGGCACTGGGTTCCTCGTGTGCTCCTCGAGGGAGCGTTCTCCCTGCTAAAGGCTCTATGACTGTGTGCTTTGCTAAGTCGCTCACGGACAAAGCAAATGCTCCGCTCATGTTACGCTCACGCTCACCGGTAAACCAACTCAGATCCTGCTTCGACATAAAAATGTCTCTAATAGGCCTAATTATTTTCCGTTTATAATAAACCTCTTGAATAAAATCAATTAAAGTAGTAGGCCGATAAATTACAGTTATGTTTCAGTCCGACATTCTGTGACATTACATCCTATATTGACATACATTTTTAATTGAACACTATTAAATTTAACGTATTAATAAAAAAAAACAAGCCCCTTTTGAAGCCCCTCAGCGAGAGTGTCTAAAATGCAATAACTGAAAAAGTATATTTGATTTTCATTACTTTATTTCCATGAACATATAGATGCAGCTGTTGTGAATTATAACTAGCAAATCATCAAGGGGCACTCTGGGTTGAGCGAGCGACACTGAGCGTATTGATCTCGGCTTTGCTCACATGCTCTGAGGTGTAGAGCAGGGAGGTTCATGACGGGGGAACAAAAAAAAAGAATCACAAAAGAAAACAATGAATCAAACAAAAAATAACCACAAAACAAATGCCACTTTACATTCACTTTGTTGGTCCAGTCTTCTGTCATGCTACTGTAGCATCAGCTCATGACCATCAGCTCATGGGGAAATATGAATAATTAACCATAACTAGTTAT
>NW_015506478.1:352487-353038 GCF_001515645.1 Sinocyclocheilus grahami | reverse complement strand
TTTCTCAGCATGTCCACAAGCTTCTCCATTACACAGAATGTCAGTTACGACGCAGGAGGAGCTCAGAAGTTAAAGGGGCATATGGCCTGAATTGAGTTAGCTGTTCTCAGCTATGCCACATTTGACAAACAGATGCTCATCAGGCTAGCAATCCATCATTTCTCAGCCCATAAGCATTAAACCTTACCGGCTCTGATGAGGGGTCAGTCCAGACGTCTCTGCGGGCATCACATAACCCTCATTTCAGCAACACAATCTGCTGCTCTGAATGAATGGCACGCACGGCACATATGCACTGCTGTACCTGGAAGCCTGAGTGTGAGAGGAGGAGTCGAGTCACTGTTTCTCAGTCTTCCTGTCGTACAGTATAAGAAAGAGCCCTCTGTCTGCTCGCAACTCTTTTGCCTGACACACTGCATTCTTGTGGTTACTTTATAAACTCAACTTCCCTGTGATGTCACAGAACGAAGGGAGGGGAAAATGTGTCACTGTGTTTACATGGTGCCCACAAACAGTTTTTAGCATGTAATGAAATCATTCTGAAAGTTCAC
>NW_015506478.1:255583-346083 GCF_001515645.1 Sinocyclocheilus grahami | reverse complement strand
CATTGTTTATTACGAATATATATATAAACACACACACACACACACTGTATATACACGAAGTGAAGCAACACAAAGACTGTGTACTGTAATCTATCAAGCATGGAAAAACTGAAAAATGCAGAACTGAGCATTTATTTTGGGCACGTTCAATACATGAACTTCAGTCAACCAAGCGAAACAGGAAGGTTTCCAACCCTGCTGATGCTCGCTTCAAACACTGCTTTCACAATTTTGACAGTCCTGGCTGCTTTGTTAAACTTAAACAGAAGCAAGAGAAGCATTGTCTGGATTTTACATATGTGAATGTAAAATCTGTGAAACCTTCTACCAGACTTGGGTTGTTGTGTCCTTGATGATGTAAACCTTTTGATGTCTCACAGGCTTGAAGTTAGTGTGGTTATTCACACCCAACTGTATAGATCTATGCTGAGGCAAGACTGCTAAACCTCCAAGGAAGGCAGAACTCAAAAATGATCTCTCTCTACCAGCCTCTTCCATCATCTTTCTGTCTGACGTTCTGTCCTCTGATTGGATCCTTCAGAAGCAGCAAACGGCACATCCCAAAGGCACAGAGTGTGCTTTGGAAACATTAGGGTGTTGGGTTTATGTGTAGTCCCCCTACTGAAAAATAAAGCAGGCTGCCTCTGAATCCAAATATAGCCCAGGCCGTTCCTAACCAGTCACAACTGTAGCTCATGAGTCATTCTAAAGAAATGTATCAGAACAACGCTATGAAAACAAGAAGAGGGACCAGTGAATGCTCTGTGCTCTGCCATAAATGGACCTGCTCCCTCCTAACTCGCAATACTGCTGAAGAATAGGGTAATTCACAGAGTAATTTCAACTTTTTCCATTTCTTTTTTGTATACTGTTTCATTTCAAACCAACAATGAGGTACAGTTTGTGTGTAAAATTTGTACATTTCATTACTAGACTTCTGGAGGGACACATTTCTTAAAACAGGGAACTACCCAATTTAGAAAAGACGCAAGGTTACACAAATTTGTGTTGAACCTTGAAATTGAGCTTCCTGTTTTCACACTCAACCCATCCCTCCCACTGTCACACTTAGATAAAGATCAGTATGCTGTGAGAGGTGGACAGTATTGTGAGAATATGTGGTTTTATTAATTGAATTCTAAAACAGATTTAAAAATGTAATTGAATAAGCCATGTTTAAAATTAGAATATAGTCAAAATACAGACTGTACCTCCCCATAATTTCATACGAACAGCCTATCTAGTTAGGCTAATAAACTACACTACTTCATGGACAAATTGTTCTCATAATTTTCTTAAAAAGATTAACTAAATATTTATGTCAGTCACTGGTGTTTTTGCGTCATTTCCTGTTGAACTGATTACCAATTAACTTACAGTAAGTGTGCTTTTTGCTTTCTATACTTTCATTTAACAGAATTTGTGCTTAAAAAGACACATGGAAGAAAACTGAACAACAACATCATAAAATAAACAAACAAACATAAATTAAGCATATCATTTCTTAAACAACCACTTAATTCTGACTAATATTTCAATAGTTTTAATAACAGTAATCTCCTTTTTTGAGACATTGGAAGTGAGCACTACAATTTGCGCAGGTCATATTATTTTGATTTTATGCAATATTAAGATAATGCTTAAGGAATAGTCATCTTCTGTGGAACATAAAAGAAAATATTTTGAAGGAAGTTGGCTAACTAAAGAGTTTTGGTTTCCCCATATAGACCAAAAATACAACAGAAGTTCACACTTTTTTATCAGCATTCTTCAAGATATCTTTTTTGTTGTTGTTGTTCAGCAAGTTTTGCTATGACTTGAGAATAAGTAAATGATGACATAATTTTCATTTTTGAGTGAACTATCCCTCTAACATTATCTAATGCATCTCAGATTTTTATTTAGATTATGACAGCAGTCTTGTTAACACAAGTATATCATGTTGTTAGGTAGTCTAAACACATGACCGTATGTTAGTATTGTTGACATTGTTCAGAATATCAACATAAATTACTCAAAATACATAAGCAAGCAAGTAGCTTGAGAAAGAAAGAGATGATTACAGAGAGATCATGGCTGAATGTGTGAATGTTTACTTCTGCTGCATTTTTCTTTAAAGGAAGAAACATTTGAAGGGTTTTTAATATGGTCATATGAAGGTCAGTCTAATTTTTAAAGTTCTGTTAAAAGTTACAATTCTTTTAAAGTACTGAATCTTTTTCAGCTGACAACATAAAGCTTGAAATAGAATGAATCATTTGAAGTAATACAAGGATTGGGTTCAGCCTGGACCATATTGAGGCAAAAAGACAAAACAGTTGTAAAATAATTCCTCCCATAAAAGGCCTCAGGCCTGTACTTATTATTGGGTTTCCTGCCCTAAAGGGCACTTCTGTGTTTTTTGCACTGTATGTTGAGACATCTTGATAAAGGGACAAAAGCTTGGGCATGCTCACTACAAGAAGGTTGATGTTGCTTGAGAGCATAAATTCCAACATGGCTGAGGAACTCAGAAAAGCCTGATTTTGTACTAAAAGCTTCTTTTATGCAAAGCTATATTTCAAACATCAAGCTGAAGTGTGCCCTAGAAATCCAAGCAATATCTTTTCAACAATTGTCACGCATGTCACAAAATGAGGTGCAATATAAACTTATTGTCTTTCTGTTTGAATGACAACATGCGTCTCCGGTATGACACTTTTCAGTTCTACAAGCAAACAATCAAAACAATGACTAATTCATCACACACAGATGAAGAACGCTCATATTTTTCAGTTAGTTTACCATGCATATTGAGCCGCCGTATGAGCCGTATGAGCCTAAATGAGCCGTGAAGTCAGGATGGATGAAAATTATCTTATTCTGAAATAAATCTTTAAAGACAGGTAGTATTATAATACTAAAAAAACAAACTTCAATGCTTTGCCTGATTGATTAACCAACATAAAAACATTTTATACTTTATCGGCTAATTAAAAAAGTGTACTGTAAATGATGCATGCTTAAAAAGCATCTAATCTCATTTGTTTCATTTCTCAGTTCCACAGACCTGTCAAGATCAGGAAAAGAAACTACAAATAAAGACACATCACTTCTTTTTAGCAAACTATTTATTCTTCTGTATAGAAATCACATGCAGTTGCATGCATTTTGCTTACCTTCAGATGTACATCGATTCTGGCGTTCCTCCACAAGATGTGCATGTGGCACCGAACGTACCTCCACTGGTTCTGTTGAAGCTGTTCCAGAGATTTGAACTTGATTTCTGATTTAACCCCCGTGTGCGTGTTGCAATTAGTAAGTCCTCATACAGGCAGCCGCCCAGCCTCTTATATTCTAGTGTCAGAAGTGATTAGTTCACAGCGTTCAGTGACTTGTGAAGATTTGGGGGGTGGTGTATCTGCCTACTTACATCAGATTCACCCTGGGCACGGTGCATGCAGGGACCAACAGCTCTGATAATAGAGCAAAGAGGTTCTGAGGCCAGGGGGTTCAACCATTTCAAGAGCCCTTTTGGTTGGTCATCAGGCCATAGAGTGCATTATCAGGCTAAGTGTGCTCTGTAAATACCTGCGGCATGGCTCTCATCTCTACCTCATACCACCTAGAAAGCATTGAAAAGGCAAGCATTAATGTTACTTTAATACAAGCCCTAGCAAGTCAGTTCAAGACTGCTGTCCACCCGCCTCAAGTAGATAAAAGGGGTTATTACAGCTGTAATGGTGAATAGAATCACCTACAAAGAGGATTTCCTATGTATTTTTAGATTATAAATGAACACCTAGCAAGAGTGCGTCTATGGTTGTGAAATGTATGACGCACAAACGGGAGAGTAGCACAAATAAACGGCATATAAAATGTTGTCACCAAGCAACCACCACTGACTCCATTTCCTTTTTGTACTCCTACGAACATTTCCTACAGAAGCGCATGCATCCCTTAACATTTTTTATTCAGTGGTCTTGCATATTTAGACCAACAGCTCAATTGTGTGTTATTTGCATAAAACAGTTCAATAGTGATGTTACATTTTTATTTTCTCCAAAAAATAAAATAAATAAATAAATAAAACAACTGGTTCAAAAGAATTGAAGCTACTTTTTTTTTTTTTTACAAAAAATTTCCAAATAAAGGCAAATGTTTACCGCTACAACGTAGACCATGTTGATGAACTTCAGGTAATGAATCTAGGATAGCCTACATTTGGGAGGTAAGCCTCTGGGCTCCTTTGCAAAGCTTTGTTTATTTATTTTTATTTATTTAGTCATTTAGCAGACGCTTTTATCCAAAGCGACTATTTGTTTAATATTTATTATTATACTATTTGCGAATATTTGTTTAATATTCACTACAATTCAATCAACAAGAAGTTAATATTGAGTAACTTACATTTTAAACGTAATATTGTCAGTTACTTTGTGTATTTTTGCTCCGCCAACAAAAAACAATTCCAAACGAAGACAAAGCAGAAACGGTTCCGGGTCTGGGAGCGGCACACTTGTTCATGACCAGTGTTGCCAACTCAGCAATTTTGTTGCTAAATTTAGCAACTTTTCAGACTACCCTAGCAACTTTTTCTTCCAAAAGCACCTAGCAACAAATTTAGTTATTTTAAAATTTTATTTGGCTACTTTTAGCAACTTTTTATAAGTGACTCAAACAATAAAAAGGCACACGTTTTCCATCTAAATTACACAAAAAGAGGAAACCAAAGATGCCTAGCAGTACATACATCACATGAATTAAGTTATTGCTGTTTGCAGTTGTTCAATTTGATAATAACAATAATAATTTAATAATTGTTCACTTATGATACACCTTGTTAGCAGTTTGTACATGTGATTGTTGATCAGTTAGTACACTGTAAGAAAAATGGCAAAGGTACTAGTAATTTTCCAGGACATTATCCGTTATCCATTATCAATTATCCGTTGTAACCCTGTAACCCGAAAACACAAAATACAATGAGTAATTTAAAATGCAGGAAAAAACCTGAGAGAGTAGCATACTGACTAATACACGGCTTAAAACTATAATTGTTCAGAATGTGTAGTTTTACTAGTTTACTAGCTAATAAAAAAACTTGTAATCGTTCAAAAGTGTTCAATTTTGTATATAAAAATTTTTTTATTTATATTTTAACATGATATTATGCATTTATAGTATTTTACGTACAAATTTAAATTAACATAAAAAATATATATTTTTGCTGAGATTTGATGTAGTGACACAATTTTGCGTCGTGGTTATGTAATGACGTCTTCGCGCAATGACATCACAACATCATTTAGCAACTTTTAGCAACAAATCGACCTTCCTTTAGCAACTTCCCCTGAAAATTAGTTGGCAACACTGTTCATGATGAATCAGTGTTTTGAACGAATTGTTTGAGCGAAGTCTTTGACTCACTCATGAACTTACCAACCGGTATATCGATGTGACTTGCAAAAAGAAAAAATTCTGAAATATCCACACCAGAAATGCAGACTAAAACGGTTTGACGCACAAAACACAGGCAATCAGCACAACAGTTAAACGTCCAAGTGCGGATGAAACACCATTCTGTCAATAAAATTTGAAAGTGCGCAGAACTGTGCTATAAATCCCTGTTAATATTTTATCTGTTTGTCAGTATATTCAAGGGTTGAGTATGTTAACAAAACTGTTCATCATTTAGGCTTGTATTTAGGATTTAGGTACACAGCCTGCAATGGTGAAATAAGTAAATAAATAAATTCACAGTCAAACTCAGATTTGTTTATTTTGAATATTTTATTAATGTGTAGAAAATGTATTAAAAAAGGAACTATACAGCACATTTTAAGTTAAACTAGAGCTAATTTGATCAGTTACAATAATATCCAAGGTTATCTGACAATGTGGTTAGCGAGTTAGGGACAAATGTCTCAAAGACCGTTCTTTTGCACACATTACCTGCTTCATTAGTGTTCATGCTAAACACATTTTTCCAAGAGCCATAGAGGTAAAGGACAAGCAGTCAAACATTTTTACTGCTCTACAACATCCTCTTAGGTACAAAATGTAGGGGATTTTTACAATATCCGAACCCTTCAGATGGTCTTCGCTGTGCATGTACTACTGCAGTGCAAAACACATACTGCAATTCTCCTGCACTCATCTATGAATTGCCATTAATCTAGAGGATTTACCAAGACACAGATGGACACCATTATTCTTTCAAGTCTACAGGAACAACACACTCAAAGCATGGAATGTGAAACATAACTATGTAAAAATTTTCCATATGAGTTTTTCATATGTACATATCAGTGCTCTAAGGACAGTTTATATCTTAAAAAACAAACAAACAAAAAAACTATGATGTAAAAGTATTACTTATCAGCCTTGCACAAAATTTTAAAATTTAAAATAAAAATCAAATCAAATATGGGGCAAATTATATGAGTGATAAGCATGTGATCATTCTTTTTTCAATCGGTTTTGACCTCAGATACTGAATAATTCTTTGGTTTCTGAGGTTTCAATAATAATAATAACATTTTGTGTTTTGTATCATCTTTTCCAGAAAACCCAACATTTGCAACTTCAACCTCGACTGCAACGCTTTAACAGTACAATGGCCAACTGTTAATGTTTAAGTTTAAATATGAAATTAAAAATGCAGTTACAATAAAGCAAATAGTGTTTGCTTCAGGGTGCAGTAAATGCAAAATACAACACTGTAATGGGTCACATGAACATAAATCAAAACTGACCAAAAATCATTCAGTTACTTTTTTAAAGGTATTTCTCATCATTTATAAAAATAGAAGCATCTCATTTTAACGGGCATTCATTTTCTTCTAAAATCTTTTATCTCAAAGGGAGAAATGATCTTTTCTTCACTTAATAATGAGGTTCTCTCCACAGGCCTCATACTGTAAACGTGCTAAAAATACCAAACCCTACCTAGTCTTCAATCTCCCGGAGCTGAACAAATAGCATTACACATATAGAAAGTCACCGAACCTCAAGGTTTACAATTTACATCAGACATTCGTCAAAGGGATTTTGTCATTCGAAGATTTAAATAAGTTACATCGCTCCTTCTGTCCTCCTCGCCCTATTTAAAAATAGAAACAGCTAGTAGGACGGTAGATTAATGGGTGGACCTCCTCCGCTTGCCACTGATGCTGCGATAGTTGAAAGGTCTCATCTTCATCTCCACAAAAGGGATGGAAAACTCATGGCCTTTCCAGTGATACCAGTTTATACCCTGCCGAAGTCAAACACATAATGTCAATACGCAAACAGTTATTTATCTATGATCGCATTAGCATTCACACAGTAGGTATTCATACATCTAGCACAGATACATTGCCATATGTGACCCTGGACCACAAAACCAGTCAGTCATAAGGGTCCATTTTTTGAAATTGAGATTTATACATAATCTGAAAGCTGATAAATAAGCTTTCCATTGATGTATGGTTTGTTAGGATAGGACAATATTTGGCCCGAGATACAACTATTTGAAGATCTGAAATCTGAGGGTGCAAAAAAAATATATATATTGAGAAAATCGCCTCTAAAGTTGTCCAAATTAAGACCTTAGCAACGCATATTACTAATCAAAATTTACGTTTTGATATATAGGGAACTTACAAAATATCTTCATGGAACTTAATATCCTAATGATTTTTGGCATAAAAGAAAAATCGATCATTTTGACCCATACAATATTGTTGGCTATTTCTACAAATATACCCGTGCTACTTATGACTGGTTTTGTGCTCCAGGGTCACATATGTATAGAAAGACACAGATACATACAATATCAACATATGAAGTTGTTTTAGCATCTTAAATGTAAACCCTTTTATGTTCATAGAAACTTAAGAAGAAATGTTTACGAATTCTATGTGGTTCAAAGAACACTGAATTTGAGGGATAGACAGATATTAAAATCCTAGCCAATTCTGATAAGCCAATAATTATTTGCGTTTTATATATATTTGCGATAACTCATAAAAATTCAACACTACAAAAATAAATACAAATAAAAACTTGTTTTAAACAGTTTATTAATAATTTTGAGATTTAACAATGTTATTAAATTATTAAAGATTAACTTTAAGTGACGGTTAGATGAAAGCAAATGTAATCTAAATGTAAAAATATTGAAAACGAGCATGAACATTTAAAATATTGACCAGTGCTTGTAAAACATTAAAAAATATCTAAAATCCAGCAACTGATATACAGGATTGTGCAACCTCACTGAATCCATAGGTTAATTTTATGGAATTTTTCAATAAATTTAATTAAGTCATGGTAGGCTACAACGAAACCATTTTGTTAATTTCAGTTTTGCCAGAAAAGTTTTAAAGGGGTCAAGACATGCATTTGCCTTGATTTTTTGGCATATAAGAGGTCTTTGTACCATTAAAACTTTCTGCATGTTTCATAGTTTAAACATCCTCCTGATTATAAACAAAGCATTTATTTAATCAAGCTCCAAAAACGACTCGTTTGAATCTTGAGGTGCAAGATATAGTTACCTGGGCACAGTCGTTTGCATAAACACTGCCTCCAGAGCAAGACATAGACAAATAGTCATCTTCTTACCATAGGCCCTGCCCACTGGCGTTCAGTCACTTAAAGGCGTGACACTTGATTACGCTGAATGAGAGTGTTGTCACATTTGTCTTGTCTACAGTGGATACAGTATACAGATGCTCGTTCACTTTCTGACACAGTCCACACACTTGAGTCAGTCAATAGGACAAATGGAGTGAAAGAACAAGTGGGATAGGGGTAAGGAACAAGTGGATAGTTTATTTTTAATGGCATCCTGGATCATGTCACAGGATTGATCAAAGCATTTTGTTTTGTAATTGAGGCACAGTGTCATGGAGAGTTCACAAAGAAACATTTTTTGAAAGATGAAATGGTACTAGATCTGACTGCAGCTACATCACAAACCGTAGGTAAATTATATCATAATGCTTTATCTGGAAATTACGGTTTTATTTTGATCATGTTGTCAAAACACTGATACTGGGCATTGATACTGTTTCCAATGCAATGACGTTAGCCAATCATAACAGTGGCCGATTACTGGCAAGCCATAAATGACATGCCCTTTAAAAACAAGTCATTTTAGACAGAGGGTAAGAATGAGGGTTTTAAATAATCATTTTCCCTCATATTTTTTTTTTTTTTTTGTGTGTGTGCAAACTTTATTAACATTATAAGTAAACCTCAAGGAACACATTAAAATAATAAAACAATCCATGTCATGACCTCTTTAAAGACCTGTACAATTTGTAGATAAGCTATACATAAGTAAAATATTTTTAGATGCTGTCAGTATGTTGATAATGTACATTTCAGTATCTATCAAAATGCATAAAATCATGTGTGTAATATTTATGTACAAAATTGCTCAGCAATTCAGTGTTATTGCCACTGAAATACTTCACAAAGAACACCTCTCAAAATAATATTTTTCTTGTAAAAACCTTTTAGTTTTCAGAGTGTTAACCTCTGCTTCTATGAAAAAATACCACTGACACCAATGGGAAATATGACCTTATCGGTTATAATAAGCTACACCAACCCCCTAAAGCTTGTGAGAAAGCTGAAATGAAAGCAGACAGTGAGACAACAGGACATGACACAATGCAATTGAGCAAGGACGGATCTAGAATATTTTTACCATTGGCCTGTGACTCTCACATATTGAGCTTTACTTGCTTTCAGTTAACTTCAAAATGCTTCTGCATGTTTCCTGTCTTTTTAACGCCTGCCCTTGCAAACAAAACCACAAACAATGAGTCACAAAGCACAAAGGCCCTGTAGGTGTAAGACCAATTCGCTGAATTAAGATCGTAATAAGTTCCTATGAGATTTTTAATGTGTAGGCAGGTTTTGCCTTCTTGTAATTCCATATACTGTATAGGCGGTGGAAACGACCCTTGTATTAAGTTGTTAAGGCCACATTAGCAAATTTTCAGGGGCAAAAAAAGGTCAACTGTCATCAAGAGTCTAGTGATCTTTGAACCACCGCTCAAACAGAAGCCACTTTCAAACCAAGCAGCTTTGTGCTGGTCAAACGATGGCAAATCTTGAACTTGTTAGTTAAATCTGCAAGGGAAACTTTTGCCCTCACTTGATATTCCCAATCTCTAAGATTCCTATTGAAACAACTGGATTTCGCTCGCCACGATTTGCAGAACATCAATAAGTGTGACTGAACCAGACATTTCAGTCCAGTGTTTAAGACTAACTGGCTTACCTGACTATGTCTGGACTCTCCGTATTTGCCGTTAAGGTTGGCCCGATGACAGTTTTTGTACCACCAGGCTCCTTTGTAGGACAGTGCACAGTTAGTGACAGCGATATCATTGTCCTTGTCCTTGGTAGAGAAAGGTCTGCTCTGGTGGTAGCTTAGAGAGTCACCTGAAGTAAAAAGAGAACATAATTACAACTAATAGGCTTAAATATCCAAAACCACTCTGAAGAGATCATCTCTGGGGTGTTTTAAATGATTGAATGAATCAAAAACAAGATATTTCCTTTCTGTCTATGTAAAATGAATGCCCAAATGTCCTCCAGCCGCACCTGCGGTGCCATTATACTCTCCTATCCGCAGTTTGTAGAGGCTCTTGGAATCTCCAATGGAAAACCTGTCATAGTTGGCATATACAGACTCCTGGCTGTCTTTCATGTCAATGCGGAGCTCATAACGACCTTGAGCTGCAATCTTCTGAATGTTGTCCAAGCCTGCATGGAAAAATGAAAAAAAAAAACACGTTCTACCATCCATACCATCTCATCCCTGTGTTCCAGCCCCTTAACATGCGAAAATGTTGCCTTCAAATACTGTATGGTTCTCACTGATAAGAGCCTATAATTTAATATAAAAGCAGTGCTCCTGTTTGGTGGTCCATCTCACTTTCTCCGACTCTTATATGTTGTGAAGATAAGGAGCAAAAGACTGCAGATAAACAGTCTGTTTATTGAAGATAATCAAATTTTCTGACTGTGCAGTGGAGAAACATACTGTCTGGCTAAAGACACAATCACTTTTTGATAGCGTAGATGTCTCCTGATAATAGAACTCCATCTATTTCGTGAGTATCTACAAGGATGTGCCGTAACTCTGAACTGTAACTAAGCCCTGAATCTCACCTCAGGATTTAATGCCACAGAATGAACCTAGGAAGCAGAAAGGTGATGAACTGTAACAGTGAGGGGAAGAGATCTGAATTACCAGATGTGGCCAAAGAGCATCTTTAAAGCGGCCATTGTTGTAATGAGATTAGTAAAAAAAAAAACGAATTAAATAGCAGCATGCACACCATTTTTTTTACTGACCCAATCAGTACAATCTCAGCAAGAGACTGTGTTTTTACTTGATTAAAATCAGCCAGGCATCACACTGCATGATATCTAAAATATTACAGAATCGTATCACTTTTATCACCATTTTGGGCTAAGTACTGCACTTTAACAGCACACTGCACATTTTATTATCCCACTAGCATTGTTTTAAGCATTAACCTAACAACATTTCGTTAGATTTACGCTTAAAACAGGAATAAACTATTTTCCAAAGGAGTAATAAAAAAATAATAATAATAAAATAAAAAAAAATAATAAAAATAAAAAGTCATGGTATATGATATATAATACAAAACCAAGAAAAATAATGAGCAAAAAATAAAATAAAATAAATAAATAAATTAAATAATTAATTAAAAATTAAACCAACCAAACAAACATATTTGTTCAAGATATTCTCTGAAAATTATTTTCCTTTTCTTACACAATTTTGCTTCTTAGGATCATGTACTGCATCAATGCTTAGATATTTTTTACTGTAAAACAAGATAAAAGTAATGAGTAAGATTATTTTTTTTCCGGTACAATGGGGAATACAATTAACCATTTTAAACCATTCATCACACTGGTTAATAAAGAACAGGCTATATGCTTCTTATTATAGCATAATTTCCAAGCAGAAACTGAAAATATACATACAATTAGGTCTGTGTCCTCTGAGGAAAAACACTATAATTTTCAAATGCGTTGCAAAGGAAATACTATATTTTTTATCAGTCCAGGAAGGCTGCACTGAAATCTCCAGGAACCGACTAGTGGAGTCCATTACTTTTCAGAATGACTTTGCTCCTTCTTCAATAACACTATATCTCTATAGTACTGTCCTATCTGCATGGTTGATCTTCAGCCCCATTACCAAAATATACCATTCAGGAGTAACCGAGTGTCATGACCAGGTGAGGAATTATAAGGAAACCCAGGGACCATGCAGAAGTGAGAAGCACCATGGGAAAGCAGACGTGCTCTCTACTTTGAATGCTTGAATGGAAAAGTTCATGTCTGCCAGGTTGTGGGGTTGATGAACAGACAGTGTTTGTGGGGGATGTAGGTCAGTAAAAGTTTTGCAGATGAATAAGAAATGTATGTAGTAAATGATACTATGCAACAAAAAAAAATTATTCTTAATAATTCAATATACCAGGGACGACTTACTTTTGAAAGTTCAGGGGCCACAATGATTGATTTCTTTAGGGTTGTGAATAACTTTTCTTTTTGTAATTCATGTATAATAACAATTTATGTAGACTATGTGTGATATGTGGTATTTTTATTTAAATCTGGTATTAGTATACACTACCATTCAAATGTTTGGGGTCAAAAAGGTTTTTTAATGTTTTTGAAAGAAGTATCTTATACTCACCAAGGTTGAATTTGATCAGCCTTTAGTATCTTACATGATCCTTCAGAAATCATTCTAAAATGCTGATTTGGTGCTCAAGAAACATTTCTTATCATTGTCAACGTTGAAAATGGTTGTGTTGCTTAATTTTTTAAGTATAAATCTTTTTTAACATTATAAATGGCTTCACTGTCACTTTTGATCAATTAAATTCATCCCTGCTGAATATACAAGTATGAATTTCTTCTAAATAAGTAAAAAAAAAAAAATATATATAATAACCCCAAATTTTAAATAGTAGTGTATATCAAAATATAGGTATATTTTTTCAGGAAATTCAACCCACAAATAGCAGAAAGGTTTTTTTTCGATAAGATTGGCGCTATTACAAAACAGCAATGTATGTAGTAAATGATACTATGCAACAAAAAAAAATTATTCTTAATAATTCAATATACCAGGGACGACTTACTTTTGAAAGTTCAGGGGCCACAATGATTGATTTCTTTAGGGTTGTGAATAACTTTTCTTTTTGTAATTCATGTATAATAACAATTTATGTAGACTATGTGTGATATGTGGTATTTTTATTTAAATCTGGTATTAGTATACACTACCATTCAAATGTTTGGGGTCAAAAAGGTTTTTTAATGTTTTTGAAAGAAGTATCTTATACTCACCAAGGTTGAATTTGATCAGCCTTTAGTATCTTACATGATCCTTCAGAAATCATTCTAAAATGCTGATTTGGTGCTCAAGAAACATTTCTTATCATTGTCAACGTTGAAAATGGTTGTGTTGCTTAATTTTTTAAGTATAAATATTTTTTAACATTATAAATGGCTTCACTGTCACTTTTGATCAATTAAATTCATCCCTGCTGAATATACAAGTATGAATTTCTTCTAAATAAGTAAAAAAAAAAAAAATAAATATAATAACCCCAAATTTTAAATAGTAGTGTATATCAAAATATAGGTATATTTTTTCAGGAAATTCAACCCACAAATAGCAGAAAGGTTTTTTTTCGATAAGATTGGTGCTATTACAAAACAGCTTCACATTACATAACAGATTGAAAAAAGCCAAAGACACAACAACAAGTTGTGATACCATAAAGGTCATAAACAACCTACAGTTAGACCATGTTTCCACCAAACACAAGCGGAGCATCACACTGTGGTAAAACTAAAAATATAACAAGCTCTCATCTGTGACAGTTTATGCAGAATAGATTATTTCCAGCTCTGGTTTTTTGAAATCACACTGTGGTATTACAGAGAATTTCTACTGGCCACACAGCCCTTCTAATTATTACTAGGGTAAGAAGGCATACTAGTGATTTTTGTAGGTGCATTTACCACAACTTCTACTCTAACATAACAACCATTAAGTGATTTCTTTATTGTAGTTATGAATGAGTATATAGTATGTGAAGAAGACGCTCTTCAATGCAGAACTGCCACAGAGATTATTTGCTTTCTGCTCATGAGCTGAAATTTTTCAAATGAGCTCCTTCCACACTAAATATAGTTATACTTATTATCCAGGCATAAATGTCTGCAGAGGCATCATTTGTAGTGTTTACTTTTTATCTGTAATTGAGACAATGCTTTGAAATCCATGGCGAGCACAAATGCTATTTTTTCCCTGATTTTTAATTAATATAATTATAGCTTTCTAATAAGATTTATGCATCAGGGATAAAAAGGAAAAGGGGATCTATTGTTTTCTATCAAATTGGATTTTGATGAAAATAATTACCGGATCATTTAAATAGAATCTGAAAGCTCAGAGTCACCGTGACAGACTGAGGGGTCCCGGGAAGCACAGAGCACATACAAACACAAGATACCGTATGCGGGAGGGCACACAGAGAATTTCAAAGGATGGTAATTTGATGCAGCCTCTCACAGCGCTAGAAGACTTTGTGTTATTTTCATCTTTATTCAGAGCAGCACCACGCTGTCTCTCATTTGAAAGTGTGATCCGTATAATGCAAGTAAATAGGCGAGTTATACAGTGTCCCTGAAGCAAGTTAGGGTTAAGTACTTGGCTAAAGCTAGGTGGCTTCCCAAAATGCCTATGTAATATTTACTGTAAATGAAATAACCGTCTCATTGCTAGTCAAGAGCACTCATCACTGAGTAACATTTCCAGGACTGAAGCTTAAATATAACTCAGACATTTGCGAGAAAGTGCTGACCAAATTTAGATCAGCCTGAAGAGATTAATGGGGCCTTAAATGACTATATTTTTAATGGGTCATCACGTAGCAGCTTTTTTCCCCAGACAGCTCTAACTGCTCTGTCTATAATTCAAGCGTATTTCACGTCTTCTCACCGAGCCAGAATTCATCCTCCAGGTTGCCAAAGCCGATCTTGTAGTCACTCCACTTCCTGGAGAAATCAGTCAAACCGTTCTGACGTCGCTGGAACACCTGAAACACAATCAGCAGAGGTACAGCTGCAGCACAACACGCTACGCCAATTAAATATAATGCATTTAGGGCAATATGGAGCACATGAATGGCAATTGATCCCAACAGTGTCATTTTACTTTGGGATGATGACATCTGCAATATAGAGGCTGCTGTGTCGATTGTCATGACCAGTAAAAAGCCTGTTGAAAAGACCAGAATGCACAATCGCCAGAATACGGTGTTCTTCAAATACTGGTCTCTGGTGTGAGATGCAGGCAGGGTCCAAAACTTACACTTGTTATGTGCCAAAGGCGATTATAGCTTTTTGCCAGTTGGTTGCTAACTTTATTAGGAAAAGCAACATTATATGGTTTAAGTCGAGTAGTAAAATCGATAGTCTGATTTTGCTGATGCAAGTAGCGTATGTCTACTGAAGAAACTTGAAACCTCAGTGGAAACATTTATCATGAGAAAGTTTTTTTTTTTCAGACCTCCATGTGGTTTCAAAGAGTGGCAGAGATTGGCTCATCATCTTATTTGTAATAATAAAATGTCTAAATAAAATAAATAAATAAATGCGTAAATAAATAATTAAAAATGTTTTATTACATAATGATAATAAAAATAATTATTATTTATAAAAATGGCTAAATAATCATTGTCATAGCTAAAATCATATAATGTTTTAATATAATTAATAACTAATTTCAGTTTTTATATTTTACATAGCTTTTTTGGCCAGTAAGATATTTTTATGGCTGGTAAATGTTTTCAGTTCACCACCTGCCAGACAGATCTAGCAAAAAGTTCATTTTGGACAGATGTAGATTCCCTGGTGTTGACACCAATTCCTCAACTAGCTTAACCATTAAAGGGATAGTTTACCCAAAAATGAAAACTACCCCATGATTAACTCACCCTCAAGCCATCCTAGGTGTATATGACTTTCTTCTTTCAAACAAATACAATCAGAGTTATATTAATAAATGTCTTGCCTCTTACAAGCAGTGTTGCCAGTGTCTGTGGTTTTCCCGCGGAATTGGGCTACTTTAACACTGTTGCCGCGGATTGTTTTTCATGTTTGCAGGTTTAAGCGACCCCAATAATGTGATATTTAGCCCCTAAATGTGAATTTTACCAGGAGAACCCTGCCAAAAAAATGTGTATTTTACCAGGGGAGCTCCCTCGAAACACAATTGGGCTAGTTTTGAGTAGCAATTGGGCAGGTTTTGTTGTGAAAACCTGGCAACCCTACTTCCAAAGTTTATAATGGCAGGGAATGGGGTTTAAGATTTGGAAGCCTAAAAAACTGCGTCCATCCATCATAAAAATATCCAACCCCATAATATAGCCCCACACGGCTCTGGGGGTTAATAAAGACCTTCTAAAGTGAATCGATGCATTTGTGTAGGAAAAATATCCATATTTAAAGCTTCATAGCTAACGCTAACTCTTGTACACGAGTTCACAAGAGAGTGGCATTCCAGCGGATCCCATTACAGTTGATAAAGTTTTAAATATGGATATTTTTCTTACACAAACACATCAATTCACGTCAGAATACTTTTATTAATCCCTGGAGCCATGTGGAGCACTTTTTATGATGTATGGACAAATTTTTCTGGGCTTCAAAGTTTTAAACCCCATTCACTGACATAATATAGCTGTGAAGAGCCAGGAATTATTTTTAATACAACCCCGATTGTATTTGTCTGAAAGAAGAAAGTTATATACACCTATGATGGCTTGAGGATGAGTAAATCATGAGGTAATTTTCATTTTTGGGTGAACTATCCCTTTAAGCTATGGTTGGTTGGTGATTTAACCTGAATCACCAAAAAGAGCATGCTGATCATCTAGCTAGGTTTGCTTGTGAACAGCATTGGTTATGCCAGCAATGAAAATGAGCAGCTTGTCTTTTCAACAGTAGCCAGTCCTATAATGTGGCATTGTGGGATTTTGTGCAAATCATACATTGTGCCATACATTCAGTACAATACAGACAGACTCCGATGTGATAGTCAGATCTCTCACTCACTATCCAGCCGCCTCCGTCGGTGGTCATGTCGCAGTAAACCTGCACACCTTGGCTGAGGTCTCTGTTGATGTAGATGGTGTAGATTCCACTCAGCGTCTCTCCGTTCAGGAGGTGTTGCGCACAGTTCTGTGGCGTGGGAAACAATCGGTTTCCTGAGGAGAAAAAGGGTTGAGAAACATCCAAAACAACAGAGCAAAAGAAAGCAAGGGGCCACTGGGAGGTTAATGAGCTGTGATTTGCATCGCTGCCATGACAATGGAGTGCAAATTTGTTGATGATATGAAACACTATCTTTGGAAGTAGGGTCCTTGAAAAGTCACAGAAACACAAGGCAATAAATGAGGGATGCACACAGATGCCTTGAAGGTGTCGCTACTGATTTGTACTTGATGATGTTGATGGGCTGATAGTGTGAATTTGCACCTAATGAGGTGAGTGAACCCGATCTGAAGTCTGCAGGAGATGTGGAAGATTTGCACCTGTTGTGAAAGATGTAGAAACAATGGCGCTGGTCTCTAATCCTCTGGCGGCTTGCAGTCTCACAGTGTATTCGGTGGTCTCCGCCAGCCCCTCGAGACGGATCCATGTGTCTTCGGCATCTAAGATCAGCTCCTAAAACACAATCAAACACAGTCTACTGATCCGCAGGCACGCAGAGGCATTAGTACATTACCTCTGTTCAAACACTGTCGACCAAAACTAAACAAAGAACCGCTCAGCGGCAGAGCGGGTTTGTGGAAAACATACCAAGAGATAGTACAAAGAACAGCAGCTCTATGCATTGTGGGTAGGAAAGATATTCCTCAAAAACAAACAGAAAACAGATCACAATCACTTTAGGAACTGTCTGACAAATTGTTGTGATCCCTGGCTGCTTACTGTTGGGTGCTTTTCATACAATACTGCCTTTCCTCCCTGTGTTTTTCTACAATATGATTAGCAGCTCTAAAGCCCAGGATGGGGGAGGAAGAGTCTTATCAGGTCCCGGTGCTGCTGCGGAGAGATGGCGTTTCTATTTTGGTCTTCGGCTCATGACAGTTCACTTCCCCTCTTTTGTTTTAAAAAAAAAAATCACTTTTATCGAACTAATCTGCCATGTGCCTTTTCAGACTTTGGACTCCGTGGATTCACCAGGGACCTCAATGGATGTTGGCACATGTGACCCAGCCTTGAGGTGTATGAAATATGAAACATTTGATTCAATATTTATTCTTGTTATATTTATTTGTGACCCTGGAGCACAAAACCAGTCTTAAGTCGCTGGGGTATATTTGTAGCAATAGCCAAAAATACATTGTATGGGCCAAAATTATAGATTTTTCTTTTATGCCAAAAATCATTAGGATATTAAGTAAAGATCATGTTCCATGAAGATATCTTGTAAATTTCCTACTGTAAATATATTAAAACTTAATTTTTGATTAGTAATATGCATTGCTAAGAACTTCATTTGGACAATTTTAAAGGCGATTTTCTCAATATTTAGATTTTTTTGCACCTTCAGATTCCAGATTTTCAAATAGTTGCATCTCTGCCAAATATTGTCCTATCCTAACAAACCATACATCAACGGAAAACTTATTTATTCAGCTTTCAGATGGTGTATAAATCTAAATTTTGAAAAATTGACCCTTATGACTGGTTTTGTGGTCCAGGGTCACATTTTCAGTAATGTGTATGTGAATTATGCAGCACAGCAGTGTTTTTAATGAAGTCGCAACAAGGTTGCTCAGTATGCAGAGGACATTGAGCAGGTAATTGTTATAGGGAAGCTGCTGTCTGTAGCAGAGTGGGACTAATTTTTATGTTCTCCTCTTGATTCTTTCACAATCCTGAGTCTGAAATATGGGTTGAGGCAACACATAGTGGATGCAGACACTGTATTATTATTTTCAGCATTCTAAGTCTTCGAAAAAAATCCCAAATTGTCTGGTATTATCAAAACTGTCAACATTAGATGCCAAGCTGGCTCTAATGGAAAGAGAATGCTTTTATGTCTAAGACGCACCAGCAGGGTTTATATAATCTGTGCACCACTGACACCCACTGGACGGATACAAACACTAACAGTGGGCTACTAGGTCAAAGCATTCTGTGTTGCATTGATTGTGTGTGTCTGTTTATAACAACATAAATCTAAAGAATACAATCCATAACCTTTTGTATTTCCAATTGCGTTTTCCCATCAGGCTAGTTAAATAAAGATGTCCAAAACAGATTATAGGACAGTGATCATGCATTACAAGTAATGCAATTATTTGAAACGGATACTGTATCTACTGTATCATTTCAGAGAAATTATTTCAGGGAAGTCTTTAATAGGCATATTGTATCTGGAATGACTTTGTTAAATGATTTCATTAATATTAATGAGCAACATCAAAGCATTTAATTAAATTGAGCTATTCCGATAGGAAGATCTAACAGCTTCCTTAGATGGTTGATCTCTGTGAGATGTAGAGATGGTAAAGTTATTATAAGATCAGGCTGTACATCAAGTACAGTTTAATTCTGAATTGCAATGAGCATACAAATGTGAACAATTGTTACGTTTAAACCACCAATAAAATGTTTACACAACAGGCATGTATTTTTAGTTATAAAACTTCCAGCTGTATTCATTGCTCAAGGTAAAATCTATATTATGCTTGCCTTTCGACTGCCGTCTGCTGCTTTGTAGGTCAGCATGTAGTTATCGATGTCTGCGATGGGCGGCTGCCAGGATATGAGGGCGCTTCGATGGTTAATCTCACTAGCTGTCAGGTTCTGGGGCGCATCCATGGCTGTTTAAACAAAGATCAAAGACACTAAAGTCCCATTACCAGGTTTTCAAGCAACATTACACTACATAGACTTAACTTTCAAATGACTGTAAACACATAGATTCAAAAACCCTATAAACGTATGGTTTACGCTAAATGTTAAAATTACTTTTTTGGTCAGATAATAATATTTACTTGTTTGCATTTGTTTATTAAGTGTATATTTTGTTTATTGTTTTTTTTTTGGTGGCTGACAATGCATGTAATAAAAAGACACGTCAGTTTAAAACATGAATTTTCTATGTTGAAATTATGTGCAATGTTTAAGCTTACTTGCGAATGTTTCTGCCACATGTGTATACATTATGCTCACCAATAATGCATTTATTTGATCAAATCAGTAAAAAGAGTAATACTGTAAATGTACAATTTAAAATAACTTTTCTGTTTTATTATTTTAAAATGTAATTCCTTTGAAGTTGCATTTTCAGCAGTTATTAGTCCAGTCCTCAGTGTCACATGATCTTTCAGAAATCATTCTAATATCCTGTTTTTGTGCTCAAACATTTCTTATAATTATCAATGTTGAAGACAGTTGTGCTGTTTAATTTCGAGGAAACTATGACGTGCTTTTTCAGGAACTTTTGGTGAATAGGAGTTCAGAAGAACAGCATTTATTTGAAATAGATATCCTTTGTAACAATATAAATGTTTTTATTGTCACTTTTGATCAATTTAATGTGTTTTTATTGTCACTTTTGATAAATTTAATGTGTCCTTGCTGAATAAAAGCATTAATTTCTTTAAAATAAATAAAAACAACAACAACAATAATAATACTTTGGAAGCGCTCAAATTCTGTTATGCTTTATTTGTTGATTTGTTTTGTTTTAGTATTTTGTCACATGGAATTTATGGCTGAGGTTCAAAACAATCTTGCTTCAGCAATCATGAGCAAAGACGGCAGGTTTCACAGGGGTCTTATTCCTAACAAATGCTACTAAAATGAATGGGAATGCTAACAGATTATAGCTATTTATAATCTACAAGTATTTTAGACCTGCTTGGTTTAAACTGACAAACTACACTAATAGAGCATGTTTAAACTGACCATCCCCCACCTGACATTCAGCTGTTTTTTTCTTTATCAGATGCTATTGTCTGTGTATGGTGTGCATGTTTGGAGCTGTGTCAGCACACCCGCTGGAGGCATGTTAACTGGTCGCTAGCCTGAGGACAAAATAAATCGCATGGTTGTGTGTAGTGTATGTTTCAGGCACAGTGACAGATCCACTTCAGAGGGAAGACAATTAGTGTGTGTTCACCGGCGTCTTGTCTCCCAACGTGATCTCTTATCAGTCAACATGCCACTCTCCCTCCAGCAGAGTGTCAGCACACAACCTCAACACACACACACACACACATACACACACCAAATGCTGATGCTTCTTTTCCATGTCTTCAAAAGCCATCATCCGCTGTCTATGTGCAGAAAACAAGATGTATTATTATTTTTTTTTTTTCCTTCGGTGGGTTAAAAAAATGCAGCTCTCCTTCTCAGATCCTACCTCTCATTCTCTGGAACTGAAAGTATGAAATGTCTTAGATATGAAATGTTTTGTTGCACAGGCAGGCGAGACAACATTTTAATAAGAAACATGCTAAACTCTCACAGTGTTATGGAGGTGTAGAATGTCATATCAGAACATTATTTATGCATATGAAAAGTCATGCTGGTTTGACACAGAAACATACATATGCAGTCAGACCCAGTATTATATATTGTCTATATTTTATATTATTGACTAATTTTTTTTTTTTGTGTGCAGTTTTCTTAGTGGCAATGTATATAATAAAATATGTCAAACATCAGTTTTACATGTTGTTGAATTTGAATTGTATAGTAAAGACATTTATAATGTTACAAAAGATTTCTATTTCAAATAAATTCTTTCTATAATTGTATAATCACCAAAATTCTGAGAAAAATGTATTAAGCAGCACAACTGTTTTCAACACTGTTGATAAGAAATGTTTCTTGAACATTAAATCAGCATATAAGATTGATATTAAAATAACTTTTTTTGCATTCTAAGAATATTTCACAATATTACCCTTTTACTGTATTTTTTTAACCAAATAAATGCAGCATTGGCAAGCATAAGAGACTTATAAAAAAAAAACCATAAAAAATATCTTACAAACCCAAACTTTTATATATAAAACGCCTTATATATTCTTATATAAACTGTTATATACATTCAAAAAGTTTTAACAGACTAGGCTAAACATTCTGCCTTTGATTTCTCATACTTTAAACTGACTGAGCAGGCAAACTAACAAAGTGCACCTATCGAGAATGAAATCCAACCGAGGAGAAAAGGAGAGAGATTCTCCTGTGCATATCTGAGGAACACATTCATAATCCTGTCCTCACCTTAATCTCTTTAACGATGAAGTTAGAACTGTAATCTAAATCAAAATGACAGACAGCACTAATCCTGAAATAGGCATGAAATTTGTCAGTTGTTGTCATCTTAATGATCTCCTTAAGCTTCCATAAGCCTCCTCATAAATGCCAAAATGATGCATCTATGACACTTCACCTCCCTCAGGGTGGGAGCTGCAGATTCCTAAACACCACAGGATGGTAATTTCAGGGAAGTTTTTTTCAGGCATTGCAGGCAATGAAACATTTTTATCAGAGCATGGCAGGATCTAAATCCACTGTTATCAGAGCAGAACTGTTTCTGAATTAAATTGTCATTAAGCAGCCCAAAAAAAAGTTTGAAGGCAAATGAACACAACAAACCTCATCAAGCGATTATGTGTCAAGATTCTGCACGTCACTGAGCTGGCACTGAGGTTGCAAAGCCAATGGCCTGTGACACTTTTATGTGCAAATTAATTTCCTCTAAACAATCCAAACTAATGAAGTATTCTGGGAGGGCCGTTTGATTAAAGTCGAGGTCTAATGCATCTGAAAGCGGTCCGCAGCTCCACCTCCCCTTTTAGAGATGAGCTGAAAGTTTCAATGCAGAATAAAGCAGCTTGAAATGAAACCGCTGCTTGTTCTAGTTCAGTCTTCTGTGTGGGAAAGACAGTTCGCCTCTCTCTTGCGGAGAGCCTCTCTGTGAGGAAAGATGGGTAGTGATGCTGATTTCCTTTCTGTTCTCACATGGGAATCGGAGCTTTGCTGACTTCAGGATTTTGTTACACAAACTACAAAAATAAAGTCACGGCCTTGTTCTTGCTTCGCATGAATCTCATCTCTGCTAAAGTAGAAGTATAATTACAGAAGTGTTTAATCTTGCAGCTGTCTATTGGATATATAAGCTTGGATGCTGTTTAACCGAATATCTTCACAGCTGCAGGTAATGCGTAACTATGTAGGTTAAATATCAGCACTCTTGGGAAGCTGGTTGTCCAATTAAATTTAAATACTGGAACAGTGTATAACCAGTTGTAGATAATGAAATCGGCAACTTTAACTTCTGCTAAACCAGTGTTTCACAATCCTGCTCATCTCAGCACATTTTGGATGTCTGATTCAACTTATCGTCTTATTAGTACAGAGCTCCATGACCTGGAGACATTGTGAGGGTGCATCAGGTTAGTGAAACACCCTAAATGTAGGCCATCAGCAGCAGCATTGAGAAACACAGCACAAGGTGGAAAATACTATGATTTGATAGTTATAAAAACTTGTCACTCCTTCCCAGTATTCAAAATATATCTAAGCTTCTGGGTTCATTGACTGATGTGCAGTAAATAAATATCCCACTATATTAGTGCTACAGTTGATATGTTCATTGAACGATTTTGGCTTCTAAACTACTAAACCTCTCCCAGTCTGTGCATAGCTCTTTCATCTTACCTTAAGATATTTTAAAATGTTATGTTATGTTCTATTATGCTCACCATAGCTGCATTTTTTTTATTCAAAAAATATTTTCTTTTCTATTTTAATATACACTAGTTAACATTTTTGATACAAAAATGATTGTAATGAAACTGGTCTCAATATATTCTTTGGGTCATGCCGAAAACCTCCATACCAGTTATGCAAAAATTGGCAGAACTTCCTGTCCTCAATTTTGATTCAGGTTGAAAACCTACTTTTTCTAACTCCTCCTAGACCGTTGGTCTGATTTTCAACAAATTTGACTCAGATCATCTTCAGACCATGCTGGATTTTGTGTCGATATATGAAACAGTTTTCGTTTAATGCATCAGCGAAATTGCTGGAAAGATGCCAAACTGCATCTGAGGCTGTATCTCTGCTAAGCTTTGACATATTTACACCAAACTTTGTATGTGCTATTGTCACCTCACACTGACCACACCACATCAATTTGGTAACTGCACCACCTATTGGTCAAGAGTAATAAACCATTCATTAACCATTAACCCATTTAATCCCACCGGTCACAATTGTGACTACAATTTTTGCTCTCATATTTTTCTGTAGTATTAAAAAGCAACTCTTATTAGGAAGCACATGTTCATATATAATGAAAATTTAAGGTGTCTACATGAGTTTAGGGCAGGTCTAACATGATTGGGTAGTTTGGCCATGTGACCATACACATTCATTTTCTGGTACTGCCATCTTAATGGAAGGATAGTGTCAAAGCTCAGAAATGACAGGTAAGTTTTCCAAGTTAATGTTTGAATAGCTTATACATTTTTTGCATACATCATCATGAAAGGGTTATCTATACATACATATTGAAATTATATTAATACATGGTTTATTCTGTTGTCAAACTGCTGATAATTGAAGACGGTCACAATTGTGACCAGTGGTATAACACAGGGAGTCTATGTTCCCCATATGTCATTCTGTGTTATTCTGATGAACTCTCTTTCAGACTGACCTCAAGTCAAGTTTTGGATTTACTTGATGCTGATGATCCAGGGCCTGCAATTTGCAATATAGCAGTGGTTCCAAAGATAGAGAAGGATGCAATAGAAAGCGACTGTGATAGCGATGCATCTGACATGGATTTTGCTGGTGACTCCGCTCACCTACCATCAAGAATCTTGAATTCTACTGGAGTGCATACCCTTCTTCCAAAGACCGGGCTAGGTCAAGGGCCCAGCGTAGTGCTGGGTTTGGCTGAAAAAGCTGGTGTTCCAGGAGGATGCAACTTCATGCATGACAACCTCTTCACCACATTATCCCTGACTGATGAGATGACAAAGCGAGGATATGGGTGAACTGGGACCCTGCGGCAAAACCAGTTGTTTGATGTGCCATTCAAACCAATTAATGGATTCCAGAAGTTACCGAGGGGCTCCACTGAATTTCTGTCTGAAGGAGAAAAGCTACTGGTGAGGTGGAGAGACAACAGTGTGATCACTGTTGCAAGCAATGTGGAAAATGTCTACTCTGAGGTACCAGTTAAGAGATGGAACAAGGAAAGAAAGACATATGACTACCTCCAGCAACCTCAAATAATCCGCTCCTACAACCAGCAAATGGGAGGAGTAGATCTAGATGATCTTCAGGTGTCCCGTTACCACAGCACAATAAGATAAAAAAGTGGTGGTGGCCAATTTACGTAGAATTTACAATTCTAATCCATGAGTTCCACACCAGCACACATTTGTGATAGTTTTTTAATAATTCCACTGTTATGTCTGAGGGAGGGTTCATCTAATCCATGAGTTCCACACCAGCACACAGTTGTGACTGTTGATTAATAATTGTTGTGACGATTGATATTAATGTATTGTTACATGCTTCTTGACATTGTTACATGTTTCCTACCATAGGCTTATATTTCATCATATGTTTATTTATTCATTCCTTAATTTTTAAAAACCTTAAGGTTTTTTTTTTCATTTTGTAATTTTACTTATTTATTATGTTATTTATTTCGGTTTATAATGAAGTTTATAATAATTACCTTCTAAGTTCCTATAATTTGTCATTTTGTCATCATTTTATATATTTATTTGTGCCAACTTGCTGCATAAGATTGATGTTTTGTCCTTTTTGAAACTGAGTCAGACAATGTTTACTACTTTGTTAATGGAATAAAATACTTGTTTCAACAATTTAAACCAGTCTTTAAACTAATTTCTGGAGATTTGTCATTTTGAAAATGCATTTACGCTATAGAACTAGACTCCCTGTGTTCTACTACCGGTCACAATTTTGACCAGACATAAAACCCATTTTTACATGGACTTTTCAATCATTTTTTTATATAATTGACATTGATTGTTTAATATCCTTACAAATATCACACAAATTCATAAATGCCATATCTGGGAAAAATTTGGGATTAAATGGGTTAATCATGAAATTTCCAAAAAATGCTAATAACTTTTGATTGCATTAGCCTATATTGTAATGAAATTGTAATGAAACACACATACCAATTATGCCATAGTCAGCTGAACTTCCTGTCCGCCATTTTGATTTATGTAAAAAAACAACTTTTTCGAACTCCTCCACAACAGTCACCAAAATCGATTCAGAGCATCTTCAGACTATGCTGACAAAAACTTTCACCAAAGTTGTCCTAAAACCTAAAACCAAAAAGCGTTCTTGTCTTAGGATAACTTTGATTAACTTTTTTGATCCACTTCAAATGTTGACTACTGTATTTTAAAGTGTAATTTATTGATGGCAAACTTGCATTTTCAGCAGCCATTACTAAAGGCCATTAGGCCTGTTTTGAGATAACGAGGGAAGTATAACTGGAACTAGGGGGTCTTGACCTCCTCAAGCGTGTGAATTAGGGTTGGGCCTATAGACGATGCCATCGTCCATCGCCGATAGCTGACAGACATCACGATGTTAAGCTGACATCGTGATCCCCCCCCCCCCCCCCCCCTGCCCCCCCCCAACCCCCCCCCCCCCCGTAATTAGAACACAGGGAACAGCAAACACTTACGTGTGACAAAGTTGGCAATGACTGTGCCACTGGTGAGAGGACCTTTAGAGGCATAAAGAGCCACTGAGTAGGTGGTGCTGGGGATGAGCTGACTCAGCTGGTGCTCCTGCTTGTTACCCTCCACTAAGAAGGTGTCTGCCGTAACTAGAAAAGATACCTTCCATTAGTGCAGAAGCAAGTGAAGAACTGCCAGAGTTTGTTTGCAAATGTTTTTGGAGACCTATTTAATTTAAATGAGCATTTCAATAATTAGGGAAAAAAGCATGATAATTGAATATAAATTTAAATAGTAAAAATATGTAAATATCCCTATTACTGTGAACTGCATTGGACCACCAAGTACCATTAATGACAATTTTGGTTTCTAAAGGCCTGTTCACACCAAAGATGATAACTGTAATTATAACTGTAACTATAAAGTTTTAATAATCATTCTAATTATGTGAGATTGTCTATTTGTGGGGACGCTGATAGTTATGGTTATATAGTCATATTTATAGTTATCGTTCTTTGTGTGAACTCCCCTTAAATGTGCTTTTTGGAGGGATGTAACGATGCACTCTGAGCTGGTTGAAAATCGATAGAAATACGTGACGATTCAAGTCAGTTGAGATGTTATATGGATATATCTTTGAGGGGTACTGCATATATTGAATATTAAAATAGTATTTATAAGCACAGCATTGCTTTGTTTACGGGGGTAACAAAGGAAACGCTGTATCGCTGCAGTTTCAAAAGCGCCACCTACTGTCAGAGAGTGAATTTGCATTCTCATTGCAGCCCGTCTGTTGTTTTTGTTTCGTTTAGATATTTTTATTGTAGTACAGTTTTATAAAGTTAAAGTCAGACTGTTCTGTTTTGGCTTCAACAAAAACAAAAACTGTTAATGCTGCACGTATGCAGCATCTTTGTTTGGATTGTGATTAAAATGCAGTGGCTGTCTCTAATTTTAAATGGAAAGAGCACAGGCAAAGGCTTAGTTTGTTTATATGAAGTGTTTTCTTTTATTTGTACCATTTATTATAAATAATTTGATTTGGGATTTGTTTTAAAATTTCAGTGTACTTTTTTATTTGACATTTTAATTTCACAAAGAAATTTGCAGCATAATAATAAATAATAGAAATAATAGTATTTAATATAATAATTTATTTAAAAAAGTGAGAAAAACATAAAGTGAAATCAGTATTGTGAATTGTATTGCATCGTGAGTTGAGTGAATCGTTACATCTTTAATGTTCTCAGAAAAATGCACAAATGCATGTTAATCCTAACTGTAGGTGAGACCATATTTAACTAGTCTGGGTTGTATTTTTATTTGGTTATTTATTTTTCCCTTGCACAGATTTGCTAATGATATGTGAGGATGCCAAGAAACCGGTCCATGTTGGCATCTGCCTAATTTGGCTAGCATCTGCCAAGTTACAGATGCATTAACTGCAAAAGTTTGACTGGATGTGCATCTTTTTAAACAAATTACACGAGAAGCATTCTCTTCACCCTTTTTAAAAGTTGATAAGCCAATTCATTTTGCTATCCCAACTATGCATGATAATATGGTTAATTGCATTTTATTATGGCCATTTAGCAAGACCCATTTGCATATCTGCATTGCTTTTTCCCTGCCGCACACAGACCTGAAATAGCAAAGCAGCATATATCTTTGTCCAGTGAGAAAATAAGTTACATTTCATTTTGTATTTATGGCTGTGGCTTTTGGGATGTGATTTAAAGAGCAAATGATGCTGATAAATGATGGACAGAGAGGTTGTTTCCACATACCTTGGTTCTGGGTGAGGGTGAGCACGTAGTTATCAACACTGGAAACAGGGGGGTTCCAACGCAGCAGAGCCCCCTGAGGTGTAACATTCAATGCAGTGAGCTCCATAGGCATGTCCATAGCTGTGTGGAACAGAGAATTTGTGCAGGTTACAGACAGACAGTTGGAGATAAGCTCAGCCAAGGTAATTGGCAGCGGTCTCATCTTCACCTTTTTTTTCTTCCTGTGCAAACGATATTCACCGGCAATTTAAAAATAGAGCACCTCAGCAGCTTGGAACTAATTTGTTGTGATTATCTGGCTGGAGAAGATCACAATTTCCTTAATTAGTCGACATCGAGGGGGAAATTAGACAGTCAAATGTGTGCAGAGTACATTCTCAACAGCATTTCTATGCAAGTGAGTAATGAGGAATGTTGTTCTCCGTAATCCTCTATCCATGCTGTGACTTTCACAGATGGCTTTTCTTTTTCACACAGGAAAAATCTCACTCTCCTCTTTGCACTATGGCGTATGTCCTCTTGGAGGAGGTCAGTAGACTGTAATCGTACATTACCATCTTCCCATCCTGTCCCACGCGCATTTTTGTTCTGCCAGCCTCTCTGGCAATAGCCATATCTCTTCTACAGCTGTAGAGAGCTGGCCCTCCCATTAGGCATCATTGACTTTGTTCCAAGAAATTCTAGGCCTCTCACAACCTTCCAGAGAAGCTGATCTCCACTGCCTGACAGCAGTTCAGAGGCAAAATCCCCCAATTCCCCATCGCGCATTCCTCTCTCTCTGCTTTACCAAGTCTTGACATGCCCTACGCTGACAGACTAGGAGGAGAATATCAGTTTTCGCTTATGCAGTGAACGTGAACTTGATGATCCTCAGCAGGTCATTAGGCAGAGCTGTGAACCAGAACATAACTCTGAACCAGATCCATCATGTCTCATCAACTCCTCTTGTCACCCTTTACATAACAGCTGAAATAAGCCACAATGTTTTCTATATCCTATTAATAATAAGCTGTTTCCAAAAGATGCATTTTTAAAGGAGCCGCTTGTCACTTTGCATTGTTACAGCATTGGCAAGATTGCTCTCAACACGGGCAGCTTGAGATTGTTTGCCTGTCATATTTTTATTAGCTTTGAACAAAACTGTCAGGCTTTAAGCTGCGATGGGGAGTGTAGCTGTGTTTTGATGTATAGGCAAACACTTCCTACCTAGTTATTAAGCAAGTCAGCAGTGTTTAAGCAAAGGCCAGCATCTGTTTGTTCTATTGTACTGCATCAAATTATATGACTAATTAGTTAACTTCCTAGGCTCGAGACATAGACTAATTAATTCATTTCAGTGATATAATGCACAGCTGGAACAAAGACTGCTAATGAATAAATAAGCTTTCCATTGATGTATGGTTTGTTAGGATAGGACAATATTTGGCTGAGCTACAACTATCTGAAAATCTGGAATCTGAGGGTACAAAAAAATCTAAATACTGTGAAAATCGCCTTTAAAGTTGTCCAAATGAAGTTCTTAGCAATGCATATAATTAATCAAAAATTAAGTTTTGATATATTTACAGTAGGCAATTTACAAAATATCTTAATGGAACATGATCTTTACTTAATATCCTAATGATTTTTGGCATAAGCGAAAAATAATTTTGACCCATACAATGTATTTTTGGCTATTGCTAAAAATATACCCCAGTGACTTAAGACTGCTTTTGTGGTCCAGGGTCACATATATTACTGTATGTACACAAAAATGTTTATTTTTGATGCAATTAATCGCGATTAATTGTTGCCCAGCACTAAATTTTATTAAACTAATTATATGTAGACAATATAACATTATATGTTATATGCCACAGCCATATCACCCTGCAGCCCAAGACTGGTTGCCCACTGAAGCTAAGCAGGGTTGAGCCTGGTCAATACCTGGATGGGAGACCTCCTGGGAAAACTAGGTTGCTGTTGGAAGAGGTGTTAGTGAGGCCAGCAGGGGGTGCTCACCCTGTGGTCTGTGTGGGTCCTAATTCATTCATTCATTATATAGACAATTATATATACTAAAATAGATTTTATAGATAGACAAATGTATTTTAATAACAATAAAAAAACATACATATTATTCACAAAACAATACACTACAATTGATTAAAAACTACTTAAAATAACCCTCATTTGAATAATAAACAGCAGGGTAGAGACTTTATGCACAATATTTTGTGCATCTGATGGAAATTTTCTGTCAGTACCTTGTCTGTGCATTTAAGCACGAACACTTGTCCACCATTAGTGAATGAGACACATCCCATAGTACTAGCTGCCTGTCACCGCTGTGCGGTGCTGTTCAAGTAAGATGGCAGGTGAGCATCTCTTCTGATCACTGATTCCATTAGTAAAATTTCATTTCACTTCTGAGAGATGGCTGGCAGCCTCCCAGAGGACGGGCAGAACGCACAGGGTGAGAGATGGTACTCATCACATGGTAAATGATGTGCATCATTCCTCAGACTGTCATCCATATTTCTATCAAATCAAAGTTCTGTGACGAACGAGGCTATATGAGAGCACATCCTTCACAAAATACCAAAAGACATTTCCTAGGGTAAATTAGAATACCAGTCTGCAGGATGTGCAGTAGTATATGATTAGTAACAGAAGAGAACAGAAATACCTGTAAAGACAGTAGTGGTGATGACCTTGCTCTCTTGGCTTCCTCTCACTGCGTTCAGCTTGATCTCGTACTCCGTTGCTGGATGGAGGCTGGTTAGGGTGTAGTTGGTGATGTCATTGTCAGTCACCACATTGTCCATCCTACCTGTGATGACAAATAGTAATGCTGACTTATTTGTCTAATTTGTTCAAATTAGACATGCTTTAAATATAAGGCAGAGAATGTACCTTTTGGTGACTGGTAAGACATTTTATAGTAATCAAAGGGTGCGAGTGGTTGAATCCATGATATGGTTACAGATTCCTCTGTGACGTACATCACACTCATATCTCTGGGAGGGTCCAATCCTGCATTATGAAAAAAAAGTATCTCAAGTTTCCACCAAATATTAAGCAACACAATTGGTTTCTTGAACACCAAATCAGCATATTACAATGATTTCTGAAGGCTCACGTGACAGTGAAGATTGGAGTAATGGCTGCTGAAAATTCAGCTTTTCCATCACAGGAATACATTTCATTTTATAATACATAAAATAGAAAACTGTCATTTCTAATTGTAATAATAATTCACAATATTCCTGTATTCTTGATCAAGCAAATGCAGCCTTGATAAGCCACAGAGACTACTGTAATAACACGAATAATCTTACCAACCTTTGAACAGTAGTGTAATATCAATAATGTTGCATTGACTGTAGAAATGCATTATTCACAGTTAGACATGATTAACTTATTCCTGAAGTAAAATGTCCAATAACAGGGGGCTATTGAGATCAAAATGAGTAGTATTCAGCTGGTCATGAGATCACAATATGTCTTCCCCAATAAGGTCACCCAAATATATTGTATTATTGATTAAACTTTTTGGTAACACTTTAGTATAGGGACCAATTCTCGCTATTAACTAGTTGCTTATTAGCATGCATATTACTAGCATATTGGTTGTTTATTACTACTTATAAAGCACGTATTCTATTTTATATTCTTAACCCTACCCAATACCTAAACTTAACAACTACCTGACTAACTATTAATACGCAGTAATTAGGAGTTTATTGAGGCAAAAGTAATTGTTAATAGTGAGAACTGGACTGTATTAATATATTACACTATACAATTGATCAATGTATTATTATTATTATATTATAGATTCCCCATTGCAATGTTATTCATTTCAGTGGAACAGTCATTGTCATTCTTTTCTATTCTCATGTAATTTATTTCCTATTTCTGTTTGTCAAAAGCCCCAGAGAGGAGTATAAGTATGCTGGACACATGACACTCTTCACAAGGACATTTGCATTGTTATTGTCCGCTGCTGTCCAGCAGGGACTCTTTCATGATTTGTTTATCTGTCCCAATAGCACTTAGCATTGCTAAAGTAAAGGTTACACTGCCTCTGAAAACAGTTTAACAGACTAACAGTGGTTCTGGAGCATTCTGACAATTGAGAGGGAAATAATCTGATTTACTCTTATACCATTATTGACGTGGCCAGTCATTAAAGCGAGTGAAAAGCCATCCACACCTCCCATATTCATTAGACTAATGCATTCAATTCATAAACTATGGGTGGCAATTCATAAACAGGTTGTCAACCTCATTTAAATGCTTTCAGGGTAAAATATTCCTCAGTAAATGAGTTGTGATTATTCCTGTATGCATATCTTAATTTATTTTCTACTCCGCAGAGCAGTCAATAAATATATAACCAGACTTTGTATAAAGGGCACCAAGAACAACTTTTTTCAACCCGTTCCATCTGCATTTATTCCGTTTCTTATTGTTGAGCATATGGTGACCTTTTTTCACTTATGTTAATGTAAAGGAGCGTTAATGTGTGAAAATATGGTTTCTAACTAAAGCAAGAACATGCTGAAAATGTACTAAACACATTTCTAAGCTAACAGGCTTTATAAAACACTAGACGACAACAGGTGCGAGTGCTTAAATTGCTCATGTACAAATCGCGTCATTACAATAATAATAATAATATGAAGCAAAGTAAAATTTGAAACTTTTTTTATTTAACTAATCAAGCTGCTGTGCAGGTGGCCTGCTGCAGAGTTAATTTCTATGTTTAGAAATAGCTCCGAGACAATATCTCCTTTGGCAACTGCAAATATCAGTTCACTGACAGAACAGCTGAATAATTCTTGACACCTCCACATTGAGAGAGAGGTAATTAGGGGAGGATTACACACTGTTGAATTAATTAAGACACAAAAGGGTGAAAAATCTGCTGTGCAGCTGTGTGCAGGAATCATAATGAGAAAATCCAGCAGGTATAGACGAGATCTTGTTCTGCGCACGCTCACAAATAACTGTTAAATGACTAACACAAATGTGAAAACCTTTAAGGGACAGTTTACCCAAAAATGAAAATTCTGTCATCATTTACTCACCCTCCACTTCTGTAATTGGTAGTCATAATGTTTGGTTACCAACATTCTTCAAAATATGTTCTTTAGTGCTCAACAGAAGAAAAAAAAATTCATACAGGTTTGTAACAACTTGAGGGTGAGTAAATGGTTTTCGGGGTCAACTATTCCTTAAAAGAGCACCCTAGGAAAAATGCATGTTTACTTGTTTTATGATTTCTCAACATAATCAACACAACCACTCAAACAGACTATTAATTTAGTAAAATTGTTCCTTTTCACTAATATATGCACTATTTTCAATACAGCACGAGTGTGAAGTATAATTTTTATTCTTCCTATTGAAATTTGCATATTCATTAAGCCTCTCATTTCTGTTAAGCCAGAGAATTTCATTCACATCAAATAATATGTTTTCTCAAGTGGTGGACTTAAGGAAAGAACAGCATGAATGCTGAATCCATGAATGGCACAAATGTAGTTCAATATCTCTGCAGGTCTCTTTTATTGCTTGGAGAAAAGTTACTTCGTCTCAAGGCTGCGGTTGAACACTTTTCCAACTGGATTCATAAATGCGAATGGAGAATAGATATAGATAGGCCACCATCACAAAATAGGTTTTCACAGATGACTCTATATATAAATAGCAAAGTCATGATAGTTGAGTGAACAATTTCATAAATTGCACTTCCTGTGCTGTGTGCATTACAAACCCAGCAGGTATCAATTTGATGCTATTTGACAGCATGCCATGAATATAGCATTACTTCAGTTTCTCCATTTTCACTGTTTTTGAAATCAAACTGAAATGATTCATGAAAATTATACATGCATTTTGCATGAGGTCCAGAAAAATATACAGTCTGTTTAGAAAAGTGTTAATTGTTTTGAGTGCACTGGTGTAAAATCAACTGAGAAAACCCTGTTTTTAAACATTAAATAAGCACATTTAACAGCCTCAGACATAATATCCTTGAACATCATGAACATTCATTAGCATTATTACCTGTTGCGACTGAGCCTATAACTGGCTTTGAGGTCACATTGCCATGCATGGTAACCAGGGTAACAGTGTACCGCCTGGAGGGCAGGAGACCAGTGAGTGTGATTCTGGTTTTGGACCCATCTAGAGCAATCTCAGAATCATCACTGGAGTCCTGAGCATTGTAGTTCAAGATGAATGCGTCAGCAGGCGGTGCCGGTGCACTCCATGCCACAGTCAATGAATCAGAAGTGACATCGGAGAAGAAGAGCTGTGTGATAGGGCGGAACCCTGAAATTGAATGACAACAACTAGATTACGAAATGCTGGCTCCTGTGATTAAAGATCTCTTAGTTGATTGGCACATCCTCACAGGAAGGAGGAAAGAGGAGTACAAGAATGAAGAACAATGAGGTGATCGGATGAAGTTTGCAGAAGAGATGCAGCCAGTTTGTAGATAAAGCGAATGATGGAAACTGGATGAAGAAAAGTGGAAAATGGTGATGGAATATGATAAAATCTTGATAGTGTAGATATAAATGTGTTGATGTGGCATGCTAAAGCAAGTGAGTGATAACAACAAAGACGAAATTCATAAGGAAGATAAAGTCTGAAGAGTTATTACATTGATAGAGTTAAAAAAACACATGAAGTGAAGCAGAGTTTGAGGCACTCTCAAACCCCCAGGGGCTCATAGCTGCAGGGGATTCTAGAAAGTTTGTGAAAGAAATGTTAAATTTAATTCAATAAAATTAGTGCCGTTAATTTAATGTGTTAATTTAGTGCATTAATTAAAAATAATGGAATTTAAAAAACAGAATTAAATCACACCCTGACCATTATGTAAATCCCATAAAAAGGGATTTTTTTTTTTTACTACTGGAGCAATTCAAGTATAGAAATACCGTTTTCATACCGCCACTAGCACCAACACACCTCGCCATACCACACTATTGAGAGCAGACTGAGCTATTCTCACAGGATGTGCACTTGGATTCAAAAACAGCTGGACAGAGTGCAGAATGAAACCAGAAATAGAATGAGACAGAAAACAGAGGTCACACAACAAATTTTTCAAAGTTGCACTTGACATGCCGTCATAAAAATCCATTTCAAACTGAAACTTATGTTCAGTGATATGAAAATAAAAATGTATGTTTTGGATATCCATCAGTTTTCTCTGCCACAATAATGTTGTTTGAACCATCTTTATTTTCTCAGGAAATATTGTTTCATTACATGCAATTTATTGTGTTCATTTAAAAAAAGAATAACCGATTGACAGTTATAAAGATGTTCCATTTGATAATTTTAATTTCATACGTCTTTAGGTCTACGAATCAATTACATGATCTTACCACTAGTTATCAAACAAATGATGGAAATTGAATGAAGTGGATAATGGTGATAAAATATGATTAAATCTTGATGCTGTAGATATAAATGTGTTGATGCGCCATGCAAAAGCAACTGAGCGATAAAGACAAACTGTTGTAGAAATGCATAAGGAAGAAGAGCAAAATGATTAAATACATCTATTTTGCTGATAAAAAAGGTCGGGAACCCCTGGAGTAAAGGGCAGAATTTGAATGAAAGATGATTAGAAGCAACTACAAATTAACCTGTTTGAAAAAGCTATAGAAGCCATTGCATCTTCTTTGCACATGGTTAACAATGAATTAAAGGTTTTACATCCACACCTTCCTGAATCTTCATGCAATTATCCAAGAGATTAGCGATATTTCTGGCCAAAACTGACATGACATGTCACGAGGCGGAGATGAGGCAATGCTTTGGCTACTCAGTGATTCCTGTACTCCATTTCCCAAAAGATCAAATTACCTGTGAAGGCATCAATAGTAGCGGCAGTGCTCTGCTGCCTGCCTCTCTGTGCTGTAACTGTAATGGTGTACTCGGTGCCCGGCTCTAGACCTGTCAGTGTGGTGGTGTTGACATCCTTGGGCACCATCAGCTCAGTTGTGACTCCAGTGGAGGAGGTGTAGGTCACCTTATAGTGATCAATAGGCCCCTGCACTGTGCCCCACAACAGGGTGATGGTGTTGTCTGTGGAGGCTGTGACAGTCAAATCCAAGGGGACATCCAGACCTAACAATCAGAGTACACTGTGGCTGTTTCAAGGTTTGCAATGGGAATATTAAGCTGTGAGGTTCAGTAAACCTTATCACAAACATTATTTATCAGTCTACTGGCAAAAACTGGTTTGCACAGAGTCGGCAGCAGGAATACAAACACCATGCAATTGAAAATAAATGTATTTCACTGTGATCTGGCAACGGAAGGCCTATAATATTATCCCTTACCTGTTCTAGCATTCATCGTTGCTGGGGTGCTTTGGTTGGCACCTAGAACGGCTGAAATTCCTATGCCATACTCTGTGCCAGGCAGTAAATCTAAAGAGGAGAGAAAGTAAAATAGCAAAAGATAGAGAGTGATTTAAAAAAATGAGCAATACATTATGCACATAAGCAATATATTTTGCTGTCACTAAAGAAGTATAAGTTTAGCTAAATATAGAATTATATCTATAGATATAAATATAAATATAGATTTGTTGGCGCTCACAATTAGTTCATAATGAGAGACAATGAGAGTCAAACATCTTGAAGTGACTTGCACGTAGAGGTGAGAAACGAATACTTTATTTTCAATACTTATTACCAGAAATGTTCCTTACTTGCAAAAAAGCTGTTAAAGAAAGAAAAAACGTCTGTATGCCAGCAAATTTGAAAGAGCATACAGTTGGACATACAGTCAAATCTGTCTGTTTATATAAAACTTTATGTACTGATAACTAAGAATATCAAAAACATTACGTATACAAATCACAAATCTTGTTTATGATGTATTTAACAAAATCCTCAAGTCATTGTAGTGACAAAGCAATAAGAATACAGGAATACCTCAACCCATTATAGTGACAAAGCAACATTGTCATGATTCCACCAAGGAAGGCGATGAAGACGAAGATAATCCACAAAATGTCTTTAATAATAATCCACACGAATACATGAAAGATAATGACTCCGGGTAACGTAAACACATGTGACTCTAAACAATAACCGACAGTATGTCGTATAGGGCAGCCGACGGGGGGCAAACAGGTGATCGAAGTTAACTAATGGAAGTTAACTAATAATGACTATCGAGCAAATAAACTAAAGAGCTTAAACCGAACAGGAACAAAACCAAATAAGGAAAAACAGGAAGAGGCAGACATAACAGAAAAAGACAACACTAAAGTTCATAACCCTAACAAATATACATAAATGATATATTTATATATTTGAAATGTTAGGATTAATGTGAATTTGTGATGGCATGTTGTTTTATTATAAATAGAATAATTGTAAAGCTTTTTAATCTTTAACTGCAATTTTGAAGCAACAGTTGTATTTTAAATACAACAATTTTAAATGTGAATTTAATTGAAAATTTTAAGAATTTTAAATGGAATTAACAATAAACAGTTTTACTATGAATAAAACCATTTTACCAATTATTGGTTCCATATCCTATATAATATCTGAAATTTGGTTATGTCAGATATTATAATATATTATATAGAAATTGTGTAGAATATTTCAGTACTATGAAATAAAGGAAAAAGTTGGGTTTGAGTTTACCAGTGAGAGTAGTTTTGGTGGTGGCACCATCGTTGCTTGGGACAATGACTTTGTCATACTGATCACCAGCCAGTGTGCTGTAAACCACCCTGTAGCCTTCTACATCTGCCTCACTATTGTCCCATTCCAGCTCCAGGCTAGTGGAAGTTTTCGACAGCACTCTCAGGTTCTTTGGTGCATCGATTTCTAAAAAAAAAAAAAAAAAAAAAAAAAAAATAAAAATAAATAAAAGATACATTCGATAATGTACTAGACACTTAGATGGATAACTGAAAGCTGGATTATCAATCAAGTTGCATTTCTGGAATCAAATATAAATGTTTACTTTTGTGAAGCAGATCTGCTCCACTAAAGATGTCAGTATAGCTAAAATAAAGAATGTGAAAACTAAAATCAAAAGTGAATGGTGAAAGATAATGCTGCTTTCCTTCACCTGTGGTAAACTTTGTGAAAATGGCTCCACTCTCAGTGCCATTCCAGACTCCACTGACTGATACTTCATACGTGGATCCAGGCCTCAGGACTTGGAGGGAGTACTGGCTCAGAGTAGGCTGCAGGCGAAAGGTGGTCTTTGGTCCGTCCACCCCTACCAGCCCATATCGCAATATAATCTGGTCAACTTTAGCCTTGGGTGGGCTCCATTCCACAAAGGCAACCGTGTCTGAGATGTCTCGTACAATAAGCTGTGCTGGTCCATCTATCACTGACGGAAAAAAACATAAGACAACATCACTGATAAGAGAAAAATCAGAGCTTCTCAATATGCTAGAAGGGTTTTCAACCATGAGTCTGAGGACCCCGGGTGTCCATACAAGCACTCCAGGTAGTCCATGGAGATGATATAGAAAACATACCAAATTTTCTTTTAAATTCTGACTTTTTAAACAATATTTTTTTTTTTTAAAAACCTGATAAGCATTATATACAGTAATTTTAATATAAATGCATTTACTAAAAGTGATACTGAAAAAAATCTAGCAAAGGGAGAAGGTCCTTGGCTCTGTAAAGGTTTAAAACCCTTAATATAGAAGTTATAGAAAATTCTCTAACATGGTAACAGCGGCATAAGAACTTTTGTTTTGAGTAATTTGTACCTAAGGGTGTTTATTTGATGATTTGAGTTTAATATCTGAAAAAAAAAAAAAAAAAAATGACAGTCTAGATGAATAAATCCTGTGATTAATGATGGACATAAAAACATCCCTTTTTGTACCATTAAATACAAATGAAAATATATGTGAATTTGTTTGAAGCGTATTTTTCCACAGAAAAACATAGCCCTGAGCTATAGACCTAACAGGTCTTAGTGCATTCAGAGTGAAAAATACCCACAAAAAGGACTTATTTTGCTATATTTTATCTATTGTATCATTAGAATTTCACCAAGGTAATGGTGCAGGGTCAAAAAGTGTTTGCAAAATACTTAAAAAAAGAAAGTGCAATGTTGTGGGAATGTGCTGAACCTGATAACGCTGAATTTGCAAGTTATGCTTGAACTTTAAATATAGTGAACTGTGACTGTGTCTGATTTAAAAGGTGAGGTGTGTAATTTATGTGGCACAAAAAGTACCAGAGGAAATTGCAAAAATAACTACTAATGGCTGCTCAGTTCAGTACGTACTATAACCTACTGAAATTTTGATGATGTACATTGTTTCTTGAAAAAAAAGCTACTTTGTCAGAAAATTGGTAACATCAGAATACATAGAATGGCTGTCAGTTGAGCAAGATGTTTTTATGGTATTGTTACAGTATTGCTAAGCAGCCAAACACCGAATCTTGGGACAAATGCCACTGGTTAAGCCAGAAGTTGAACTACTCGAACCAAACAATGTTTGAAAACTTAGACCCACAGTGTTTACCTCAAGTCTTTTTAACCGGCAATATATAATAATATTGCCGGTTAAAATTACACACTTAACCTTTAAGTTATCCCTGGTTTCAAGTACAATACATGAGAAAATGTCAATAATATTCGCCAGCAGGCAGTCCCACTGCAAACCTGCACTCAAGCGTCTGAATCAAGCGGCCATGCTGAGCCTCCAACAGGCTCTTTTAATAAGACACTAACTGACTGTGTGAATAATTAACCTGCTTCTTTATATAGGGCAACATGACCATCTGCCTCAGAAACAGGTATTGGGAAGGAAGATGAACATCTCTGGTACTTATGACCTCAAGAGTTCAGCTCATCTCCAACCTCGACCTCATTCTGCTGTGATATGCAAAATGCTACTAATTGGACCAGGTGAGACTGCGCTGAATCCAATGTTTACCTTTCTAAAGATGAGCCTACAACATATACTGTGCATAATGCCATTGTGACTCCCTAAAGAATATTACAACTACATAATGTGACTCGTTAATCAAACATGAGGGTTTCGAAGGAACCCCAAGTAAATGAGGAAATTATGTCACCTCAGGTTCATGGGAATATTTACTTTAAGTTATCTGCACAGCCTATTCAATCCACAAGGGTGATTTCTTGGTTTTATTCAAGCCACACCAGCACAGACTCATTTTTAAGTCCAGGCACACCAGAGACCAGGCAGTAGATTACTGTTTATTTTTTCCCGAAAATGTTGTATTTTAGCGCTTAAGCATAATTACTGTGAAGCAAACTCATGAGGCGCTTAGCGAAAGCTCATCTTCCCGGGCCTTCTCTGGGGATAGATAAATCTTTGCACACATAAATAATTAAGTGACATCAAATTTGTCTTTCTTTATCCAATAAGGTATCTGCAGTGGACGCGTGAAATATTAATGGACTTGCATGCATAATTAATGCATCTTTAATTATGCTCGACAGTGAAGCCCGTAGAAATTAATGGCGTTTTCACAGCAGACATGTAATTTCAATTGTCCAGGAAAAGTTCAATTGAATCTAATCCTCCTGTCTGTAAGTGACAGAAGAAGAATTCTTGGGTGAAGTTTACATTAAGTGCATAATTGCTGGCAGACTCACCCATTCATCATAGTGACATTTTCCATTAGCTGAAGCAATGTGACACCTCCTTGCAGTTTATACCTTCCCAGTCCAGTTCGGCCCCTCTCACATGCCATTTTAAATCTCAGTTTACATGCCTTCCTTCGTGAGTGCACTATATCACTGGCTGTATGTTTTTCTGCATGTCTTGTCAGACACATTTGCAATAGCATTTTGTTCTGACAACTCACTGTCAGCAGACTAACAGTAAAATGACTGTATTCATAGTATAGTTTGAAGGTGAGCCCTCTGTTCAGCCTCACTGCTGCACTACTGATTTCAGCACCAAGGACAGGGGAAAAACAACAGGACATGGCAGATGGGTGGAGGAAATCACTGCTCAAGCCACTTCCAACTTGTCAGCTCCATCTACAAAAGAGACACTAGTGACTCAGCTGGCTGAGTAACCTGAAGGGAAAAACACTTCACATTGTTCGCTCTTTCATCTTCTCAGCACACAGAAAGCAACGGTAAACTAGATCTCCCTGCACTCTGCATCCGCCCGAGGAGCATTTGTTTGCTTTGCAAACTTTTATGTCTCCATCAATGATGAAAAATTCTGTTCTGTCTTTCCACACTAAGAGCATCTATTCTGTATATCACAAAACTTGCTTGCTTGGTGAGCATAGTTGATTCAGTCATCTAGGGATAATATAGGGGAATATAGGGGAAATCGTGGCCTAATGGTTAGAGAGTCGGCCTCATATCCCAAGGGTTGTGGGTTCGAGTCTCGCGCCGGCAGGGATTGTAGGTGGGGGGAGCTCTCTCCCACCTTCAATACCACGACTGAGGTGCCCTTGAGCAAGGCACTGAACCCCCAACTGCTCCCCAGGCGCCGCAGCATAAATGGCTGCCCACTGCTCCGGGTGTGTGTGTTCACTGCTGTGTGTGTGCACTTTGGATGGGTAAACGCAGAGCACTAATTCTGAGTGTGGGTCACCATACTTGGCCATGCCACGTCACTTTCACTTTCATATAATTATATAATGCTGTCAAAAGATTAATCACGATTAATCACATCCAATATCAAACTTAATAATTTAAAAAAATATATATACATCTATTTATCTACATGTATTTATATATACATAATAAATATACACAGTAGACACATATATTTTGTAAACACAAACTTTTGTTTTGGATAAGATTAATTGTGATAAATCACTTGAAAGCACTAAATATAATATAATATAATAATATGTGACCATGGACCACAAAACCAGCCATAAGCGTCAATAAATATAATAAATACATAATAAATATACACAGTACACACATATATTTTGTAAACACAAACTTTTGTTTTGGATAAGATTAATTGTGATAAATCACTTGAAAGCACTAAATATAATATAATATAATAATATGTGACCATGGACCACAAAACCAGCCATAAGCGTCAATAAATATAATAAATACATAATAAATATACACAGTACACACATATATTTTGTAAACACAAACTTTTGTTTTGGATAAGATTAATTGTGATAAATCACTTGAAAGCACTAAATATAATATAATATAATAATATGTGACCATGGACCACAAAACCAGCCATAAGCGTCAATATTTGGAAATTGAGATTTATACATCATGAATAAATAACCTTTCCATTGATGTATGGTTTGTTAGGATAGGACAATATTTGGCCAATATACAACTATTTAGACATCTGGAATCTGAGGGTGCAATAAAATCTAAATACTAAGAAAATCACCTTGAAAGTTGTCCAAATTAAGTTCTAAGCAATGAATATTACTAATCAAAAACTTAGTTTTGATATATTTATGGTAGGAAATTTACAAAATATCTTAATGCAACATGATCTTTGCTTAATATCCTAATGAGATTTTGACAAAAAAAAATAGATAATTTTGACCCATACAATGTATTTTTGGTTGTTGCTACAAATATACCTGTGCTACTTAAGACTGGTTTTGTGGTCCAGGGTCACATATAATATAATATAATAATAACAGACCGAGTGTCTTTTGCATATTGTTTCAGTTTGCAAAAAATATTGTTTCAGTTTAATATAATATAATATACATTGAAACATTTGCAAATAAGCAAAAAAAAAACATATTAATTGAAAATTTTATCAGTAATGTATTGTATTGTGGACAAGAGGTGTCTAGTATTGCTTTTTCAATGTCATATTGGAACACAGTGGTACATTGTGATGACAGACCTCTTTCCTAGATAATTAATTACCATACGAATGTATTAGTTTTGTCACTGTGGAGCCATGCAAATGGTCTTCAAGTTCTTCAGAAACAAATTACTGAACAAAAGGCTTAAGTTGCACTATGGAATCTTACACAGAACTTATTGACTAAAGGTGCAATATACTGACATTGTAGGGGTAATGAGAAAATGCATGTATTGGGACACACAAACCATTCTAGGTAGGTCATTAAAAATCAAAGACATATACAGCAAGTTCAAGAAAAAAAACGATTGAGTTATCGGAGAATGAAACAGCGAGGCGTGGGTGTTCCTATAGATCGCCTGGTACAGCATGGTGCTAAGAATGTCAAGGTCATGAATTTGATTCCCAGGGGACACACATACCCTAAGCATTTGCAATACTTGAATGCATTGCAAAATGCTTGGAATAAAAGTCTGTCAAATTCATAAATGTAAATGAGTAAGACGCGTACGTGTGATAACGGTTGCAGTAACAGGCTGGCTCCTTCCCTGGTCTTTCAAGGCCACCAGGTTGACAGTGTATTCTTCCCCAGGCCGCAGCCCTGTTTGGTGGAATGACGTGATGGTACTGGGTAGTTGTGCTGTCATCCCTCCATCATTGTCCTTTGATGTGCACAAGACACAAACACATACGAAAATATCACATTTCACAATTCTGGCATCAGAATGCAGGCAGGCATGCAGGAACAAACAGTATACTGCTCAAATCAACAGAAATTGTTTTCAGGAGGCAGTCGGCTGTGTAAAAAAAGAATCTGCTGGAATTTCAGCGTAGATGCATTTTGCCAGATGTTTGATGTATTGAATCAAGCCTTGTTTTTTTCCCAACTCGCTTAGCAGAGCACTTTGTGAGTTTGATGCATCGCACCCCACAAGACATCAACTAACCTCCCCTGGAACGCTTATGAAATCAAGCAATAGATAGACCCTGAAGAGGGTTTCAGAAGATGTGACTGTTCTAAAAAGTCTCTTTCCTTTTGTTCTTTGCCATTGACTTGGTGAACGCACACTTGTCCCTGCCCTCGCATCCATTACGATATTGTGGAAAATCAGTATGGCTCTTACGCTTTGTAGGATTAAATGCGGAGAGGATAGGACTTCCACTTCTAATATGATTTCCCCAGTGGCGTACCAGAGTTGGCTCTCATGCACAGTACTCTTAGCAGACCCTCTCACTGATGGAAGATTGAAGTACACCATGATCCCCCCACCCTCGACCGTCAGTTTCTTTGTATTCACTTCCTATTCTCTCGAAAGAGGCTTTTGACTTGGTTTCCAAGTTATTTTCTTCTTTTAGTCCAAAAATGAAGAATTTATGAAACTCACTTTGCCAGGGCGTAAGCTATGAATTTTGCTGAAAGCTAAACAGCTAAACAGATTTGCCAAATCATCTCCTGGCTGAAGGAAATCCTTTGTGTGAACCATTTAAGCAAACCATAATCCCCACTTTACCAGTTTCCATTACACACAAGCACACCTCTGATATGTCTTTTGTTGGAGGGGAAGAGTGTGTTTACAGATTCAATGGCTGGGTCTACAACCAAATGAAATAAACAACGCCTCAGGGGCTCTGATGCGTATTTGTTATTATACATAGGGAGAGATGTTTCACCTCGATGTGAAATGACAGGTATGTTGCACAGGAGACATGCTGTTTTGCATACGGCAATGTCTCCCACAGCTATTTCATAATGAGGCACCGAGCACAAGCTCCACATTTTGCTGGCATGCAGGAGCTGGACGTTTTTCTTCTTCCTGTGAGGGTGCTGAAAATGTTTTGTCCTTTCTCCAGATGGAACATTTGAAAGGGGATTAGTGAGAACATCTCTGCCTGGATGTATTGTGTTTCTGCCATGATGCAGAATAATTCTCTTTCAAACAAGGACAGATTGACATTTATCATGCTGAGAAGCACCTGTCAGAAACCGAATCATCTTTGGCTTCAAAAAGCATTAATTTATCAGCTGTACACAGATGTCTGTCAAAACCTTACATTGCCGTTTTCTTGTTTACTGTTGTGGAAATACTATGCGGCAGATGTTGAAGTCCACAAATGCTACCAGATTCCAGACACCCATTAGTTTTGTTATGCCAGAAGCTACGCAGGGGCAGAATCAAATGAAGTGTGACCTTCTAAGGAAAGCCTTACCTTGGGAATGAAGCTTATTTCCCAACCATCAAACAAGTAGTCTAAGGGTTGCCACTGAACCTCCACGGATGTCTCCATGATGGATTTGAAGAGTAAACCGTCTGGATTTGAGAGATCTAAAAGGTACAGATTGATGCATTATTGGCCTCCGTCCTGTGTGTGTTCAATAAATCAAAATTTTTCTCAGCCACGTTGGATCTTTACTCTCTGCTTTTAGCTCTGTAAAAAGAGAGCAGTGGATACAGAGAGGTTCAATATTTAAGATTATTTTAGTTTTCCTAGATATTTATATATACATGCAATGCGTCTTAAATCAGTTTACATTTATTGTATAAAGGATGCAGTTGGGAAACCTGAAGAATAGAAGTCAGGAAATAGCATTACAGTCATTTCACAGTGTACACAAGTGAACCTCCAGCCTTTTCAGTGTCAACAAAAGTAAGAGCCTCCAGAGGATTTGGAAATAATATCATGGAAACAGTAATAAAACGCTATCTCTGCTTGAAGTGTTCTGCGTCCAAGTATATGATGACATACAAAGGTTTGCAAGTAAGTGATAATGTGCAGTCATACAATAAATAGTACTAAATAAACTCTGACAGTAGTCTCTGTCTCTCTCCTTCACACTAACCTACTTACACTACTGTTCAAAAGTTTGGGTTAAGCTGAATTTTTTATTTAAAAGAAATTAAAGCTTTTATTTAGCAAGGATTTAATTGATCAAGATTTAAAATGAGATTTAAGACATTTAAAATGTTACAAATTTCTATTCATATAAGTGCTGTTTTTAACATAATAAAAATTCTGAAAAAAATATAATTTAATACAGTTTCCACAAAATATTAATCAGCATAACCTTTTTCAGCATGGATAACAATAAGCAGCATTTTAGAGTAATTTCCGAAGGATAATGTGACACTGAAGACCAGAGTACTGGCATCACAGGAATAAATTACATTATATAATATAGAAAAATAGAAAAGAGTTATTGTAAATTGTTATAAGATTTCACAATATTACTGTGTTTTTACTGTATCTGTCTCTTTTCTCTTTATTTCCTTCCTTGCTTTCTCTCTCTATTCATCCCTTCCTTGCGATGTGTTTTCCTATTGATAACTGCACAGGATTTTGGCTATTGCAAGCATATCCTTCAATTGCAGAAAATGGGCAATTATGTTCAACATTTGTCTCATCTTTGTTACATTACAGAAATTATGGCTCCACTAGTTGAATATCTCAGAAGTCTAATCAAATCCTCGATGCCTGCCAGATGCCACATGCAAATAGCAATTGCTTTCAAATTCATTAAGTTTCAATTATCTGTATTATCTCTGAATTACCTGCAAAAATGTAAGAGACAGAAGGCAAGTCAGTGGTGCTTTATGATTGTCTGTAGAATGCCCAACTGGCTTTTCACAAATAATGGAATGTTTGTTATGATGTGTTCTATTCTAGGCTGAGGCATTTTGCTCAAGGCTGACAAGTAGTGACTGTATACGAAAGGCCCGCTAGCATTTTGCCAATCTGGCACTGCTACTCACCAGGTGGTGGATGTCTAATCATATCCTGTTGGCAAAGACAGCCAGTTGTTCCTCTGAAGAACTAACATGAGGTATGTGTATGTGTGCAAATGGGACTGTGAGGGAGTGTGTAATCTCTCATCCAGGTCTATTAAACCTGGGTCATGCTTGGGTAACAATGATGCACTTACAATGAAAATGTCACGTTCAAGATCTATGCAAAACACCTCAGACATTTCAATAGAAAAATAGCCTTATCTGACCAAAACACCAATGCTATTTGAATAAAAGAGCTCTCAGGAGAGAAGTGCACTCACAGGTGGAGACTAAGGTGTTCATTGGGGCACTTATGATGTTGTCGATCACCGCGTACACATTGATGTTGTACTCCAGACCCGGCCCCAAGCCTTTGATGGTGGTGTTTGTAACATTTCCTGGGACTCTGATCTCTAGTTGGACTCCACCGGGGGTTGTGGGGGCGTAAGTGATGAGATAGTCTGTCAGGATCACAGGTCCCTCCCATTCCAGATCAATGGTGTTCTCTGACACTCCTCGAACTCGCAGATTCATAGGAGGTGACACTGTGTATAAAAAGGCAGACGATATCACATGAATATGTATTATTCTGATAAAAAAGCAATCATTCTGAGGAAACGGGTATGAAAAATTCTCTGATGTGATCTAAAGCAAATCACACTGCAAGCATTTTACAACTTTTGTTCACAGATAACTTTTTAATAGATAGATAGATAGATAGATATAGCCAAGTGTTTCCTTTTGTTTGGTTTTGGTTTCGGCTTCGGACAAGAATTTTCATTTCAGTGCATCCCTGATGGATGGATGTATGGATCTATGGACGGACGGACAGACAAAAAGACAGACAAACAGACAGAGAGACAGAGAGACAGACAGACAGACAGACAGACAGATAGATAGATAGATATTTTTAAGTTGCTGTTCCAAGCCACATCTTGTATTGTATTATCTGACACTGATGTTCTGGTATGTAGTGAACTTGAAAAAGTTAGAAAATGTAGCTACTTATAAAAAGAGTTTGGAGAATCCCATTCGGGCTACCCAAGAGACTAAGAACCAACCCGGGTCTCCGGAACACATGAGACTTCTTCCTGATACTGGGCTCATAGGAGTAGCTATAAGTGGCCTCCAGGGAATTACTAAGGACTTGAGTAAGCAATTCAGCTCCTTCCACACGAACAGGACAGAATGGCGTTCCTTCTGGTCCCCCTCTACAACAGACCCCTCAAAATTGAGAAAAAAAGTCCCAGGGTGCATATTTAGCAAAATGTATCACTCTAGCATCTGTGCTTTTCACCCATATCTAGCTGCCAAGCTCTCCTTTTTATTTTCAAGGAGGAAAAAGAATCCAGGAAGCGGAGTAGATACAGTCTTAGACAAAAAAGGAGCAATGGTCTTTCCAACTGGATGCTTCTCAGTTTCCACGTCTCACAAGAAAGTCTTATCACTTACAAACTTGAAAGCTGACATCAATTGTTTGAAAAGTCTTTCTATCAGCATATATTTCCTAGCATACTAAGCACAATCAGGAATGCAAATGGCTGCAATATAACAAAGAGTGAAAAATTGAAGGGGGTCTGAATACTTTCCGTACCCACTGTATATATAATGTGTTGTGAATTAACCGATTTTAAAATTTCATTTAGCACAGCATCACAAATTCTAACAGCAATTTCTCAAACCTTTCAAACTGGATTCATTCTCAGCTTTGTAGATGCATTAGTTTTGGCAGCCCTGCTTGTCTAGATTATAGATTGCCATGTACTAAAGCAACAACATGTCAGCTAACAGTCTTTCAGAATAACTTAAATGTTTTGGCAAAGTGTTTAGAGTATAATTTGCTATTACTTATTTCATGATTAGTTTTGTTGAATTATAGTAGAAAGACTTGTTAAAAGCAGGTGTAGTTCTTTGTTTTTTGTCAGAGCAATTTAATTCCTTGATGAATAGAAAATATCTGCTGATTAGAAAAATGGTCATTGTCAAAGAAAGACATTTCACATATCTTTTCATTTTAAGCCATTTGAAGATTTCAGAAAGGAACTTCTCATCACATCTTATTTCCTTCATTACTTCTTTCCCCACATTGCTACCTGTTTGCAAAATACTTTTTGCTTACGTTTTCATCGGCCTAATGAAACGAGAAAATTGGATAGAGTAACTGAAAGAAAAGCCATATCCTAATTCATTCCCTTGATAATATGATGAGCTAAGAGAGCAGAGAATCTTCAGAAGCTATGTGGAGAGTAATAATTGAGCAGCCACTTGCCGTATTCCACCACCTCTCGCACACAACACCCCACTATTTTCTCCTAATTGCTATGAAATAAGCAATTTTGCCTCCACTCAGTCTTGCAGAAAATGAGAAGGAGAGAACTGGGCTGGTAATATGATTTTGCCCTTCCCTCTCCCACTCGTGAGATGACAGCTGTCTTCAGCGATGTGGGGTTTCGCCAGCCTTTTCCACAAACTAGCTGTGAACCTGGATAAGCGTGAGGAGAAATTGCTTCGGCCTGGTTAATATGACACATCTTCCCCAGTGAATGTGACTTTTGACAAATGAATGGTGTTATGCTGTGAGTTGTCACCAATTTTACAGCCATGACTGCAGGAGCGGGGGGCCTACCGTGGGGTTTAGCATCTGTCGTGTGTGCTGGTAACTGGGGAATCGGTTACTGCTCTTCCCAGAGAGGATTTATATTGGAAAGAAAATATACCAGTTGCACATCACTTAATAAAGAGGCTTGTTTATCTGCAATTGGCTTAAACACTTTGAGAGAGAATATGCTATGAAAATGATGTTCGTATTTTCTCAAACAAGCTTTTGTTATAGCTTCATTTCTTCTTTGATGGATTTTAAATGCTTAAAGAAAACCAAGCAAGTCAGACATTAAATATTCACTTGCAATATATAAAGCAAAATGTGTGAATTATCCAGCACAAACAAATTTTCTTGGGTAACGGTTAACTGCATCTACTGTGCCAATATAGCAAGCTGTAATAATGTTAAAACAATGAAAAAAGCTACTGTAAATGCTAACTGTCTTTAACTACATGTAATGTAAGTAATGTAAATTAATTTTAAAATATATTACAAATATTTTAGATTTAACAGAACAATATGTAATTTAGCTTAAATTACTGTGAAAAATCTATTTAATATTTAACAAGATAATAGATGTACTGTTTTCGTACAGGACAAAATAAGGTTATATTTATGGATAATAGAAAAAACAGTTGCCTTAATGTCAACGAAATTACTCAGAAATGTCTCTGTCACACATCACATTTGATTATATTTCATCTATATTAATTGTTTCTTTTTTTATCAGTTATGTACGTTAATGGGCTTTATGTTGCAGCACTTTGAACAAATTGGTTGAATGAATGAACGAACGAACGAACGAATGAATGAATGACTCACTTGCTGTCACCTACTGGTGGTTTTAGTTTCATATTTATAGTATACTTAAAAAAATTATTTTTTTCAGTATTCAATAAAAAAGAAATCAATAACATCAATACCCATTTATTATCATTATTTATGCAATGTTGAAACAACATATTTCTTTCTAAAGCTAAAAAAAGCTTTTTTGTAATGTCTATCCTAGTGAAAAATAAATATACTAAAATGTATATATACTAAAATATAAAAATAACTAAAAATATATGTTTCAAACATGTATATAAATATAAAAAATATACTAAAAGTCCTTTATTTAATGCTAAGTATGTTACAAACACATATTTATGAACTTAATAAAATACGCTGCAATTGTACTTTTAGTATATTAAACTGGTATACTTAAAGTCTGCTAAATTGGAACAACTTATTTTGTGCACTTTAATTGTGGGGAAGTAGTGCTGAAGTCCAACTAAAGATATACTGAAGTATATTTGATTGTGCTAAAGTGGAACTATTGCAAGTATACTTCAGGTACACTTTAAATATCTTGCATTTAAAGACAGATATTATTCAAAGATCATACACTCCTCATCAATAGTGACATTAAAACACATTTTAGGCTTAATATTAAGAAATATGCATTGTGCACAAGTAGAACTCCAAATAAAGTTTAATTATAATTTTTATATCAGTAAGTCTCAAATGATTTGTCAGTAAATATGTTAATAGATTTGAACTATACTTAGTATGAAATAAATGTATATCAAATATATTACTTTTGTACTAGGATATTTAATGCATTTCTCATTTAACATAATAATGATTTTATCTTTTGGGGGGGTAATTTCTCAGCCAGAATTGATGTGCGATTAATTTGCCATTACTTAGACTAATTAATTTGCACATTATGTAATTAATTATATTTAAAAAATGAATAACTTGACAGCCCTAGAAATAATTCTAAAATATACAGGGAATAAATGTCTAAAACCTATAAGTTATGTCTACAAATTTCCTGGCATCAAGAACTACAAGTGTGTTTTTACACATTGAACACTGACCTGAAGCGCAGTCATCCCCTGTATATCCCTCTTGACAGGCACAGAAACCATCCTTACACACCCCTTTCTGGCTGCAGTTATTAGCACAGAAGATGAGAGAGCAGTCTTCCCCCAGGAAGCCAGGTCGGCACTGGCAGGTTCCGTTCACACAGGTTCCTTGATCTGAGCAGTCGTTCAGACATCTGCCCAGCGAGCAGTCCTCTCCAGCAAAGGCTTCCTCACAAACACACTCGCCATCAATGCACAACCCCCTGTCAGAGCAATCACCTGGACATCGAGGCTCCGAGCAGTTCTCACCGCCAAAGTTACGGTCGCATACACACTCGCCTTCGATGCAAATGCCCTGGCCGGAGCAGTCATCTGGGCAGCGGGGTTCAGAGCAGTTCTTGCCAATCCATCCTTCTTCACAAACACACCCACAAACCTCCATACTGAACGTGCCATGGCCACACTGAGGGACGAAGTCCAAGCGACCTAAGATTGAACAAATATGTTGAAGTTAATTAAAGAAATTAATATTTCTGTCATCAATTACTCGCCATAACGTCAGGGAGAAATTGGCAATTGTTAACACTGTGACTGAATTAGTCTGGTCAAACTGGCTTTGTGACCTAAATCAACTGATTCATCAGACTCTACCATTTTAAATTGATAGTTCACTCAAAAAAATGTTATTCTGTCATCATTTACTCACCCTCATGTTGTTCCAAACCTGTTTGAATTTCTCTCTTCTGCTGAACAGAAGCTATTTCGATAAATGTGTGTAACCAAACAGTTGTTGGCCTCCATTGATAAGTCAATATGGAGCCAGAAAATATTTGATAACCCACATTCTTCAAAATATCTTCTTTCGTGGTCAGCAGAAGAAATAAATTCATACAGCTTTGGAACAACTTGAGGGTGAGTAAATGACAGAATTTATATATAACTAAAATAACTAAGTATATAACACTTAAATTACAGACTGTTTCTCACACAAGGCTATCATTATGTGTTTTGAAAGAAGTCACACCACTTTATCATAATTTTATAGTGCTTTTTTTCTGTCATTTTGGTCCTCACTTTCAGTATCCTGGACACTCGTTTAAACATATCTTTTTGCATTTCCCTCAGAGGAAACCAAGTCAAACAAATTTGGAACAAAATGTCGGTGAGTAAACAATGACAGAATTCACACTGGGTGAGCTTTTCCTTTAATTTCCATCAGGTTGGACTAAAATTAACCTTATGTAAAAAATAAAAAATAAAAATATAATAATTCTGAGGCAATATCTTGCAATCTTATTAGCTCCAGCAAATGTAGCCTGGTTCGATTCAGCAAACAGAGGACTTATCAAAGACTTGAGGGGAAGACCTCTCCTGCAGCAGTGCTGTAATTAATCTAGTTCACAATCTAACCTCATTTGTATAGCTTAATATGACTTTCCCTTTACTACTGCAGTGTTTCAGCTGTTTTTAGCTGCCCTGGAGGGGCTCCGCAGCCAAGGTTTGCAGGTGTGAATCCACTCGAGGGCCCTTTTGAGACGTTAAACAAGCACAACACTACCACCGTCCACAGTTCTGTTGTCCCTATGGGTCAATGCACAATATAGCCTCTACTTCACTTAGCACCACAGTCACATCATAACCGACAGAAGGACCAGGATGCAGTTTTGTTTCATCCACCGGGTACAATGAGCCAAAAGCCACTTGAAACGGATTCAAGATTAAAGAAGATGAGTTTGATTAATCCATTATAAAACATCAAGGGGCTGTAGATACACAGTCTGCATATAATATATCCTTGCTATTTGATTATGAATATGATCTAAAGCAGGACATATTAACTATTTCATACAATATGAAAGTTCCAGTGAATGATTCTTAGACGATACTTCACCAATTCAGTGCTTATTTGAGTCTGACTGAGAAGTAAGTTTTTAATTAAAATGAGTCAGTTTAAATTTTGTAAGCTTAACTTAGTGTTAACAGTTTTAGATTAAAGAGAAAAGTCAGAGAAAGAGATTTTCTCTTTTATTGTCAATATTGCTGATTGATATCCTATATATATATATATATATATATATATATATATAAAATCCAAAGGCATATGATAAAGATAAATGAAATTAATTCACTACTATTCAAAGATATGGGGTTGGTAAGAGTTTTTTTTTTTCTTCTTTTGAACAATCTGCTATGCTCATCAAGGCTGCATTTATTTGATCAAAAATATATATATATATAGTATAATATGTAATTTATTCCTGTGATGGAAAAGCTGAAATTTCTGTAGTCATTATTCCAGTCTTCAGTGCCAATTTTCAATTATTTTTAGTAAAGCAGAAAAATAGGCATTATGAACTTCAGTAAAGCATGTGCTGTGCATACCCATTGGTACAATAAGGAGCAAAAAAAATTAAAATTATAAAAAAAAAAAAAAATGCAATAACAAAATTATTCATGGTTTGTCTGATCTCACCTTAGTAAGAAAAATAATATATTTAAAATATAATTATAAAATTTTATATATATATAAATAATTATAAAAATATTTATTTCATATACACTGAACAAAATTATGAACGCAACACTTTTGTTTTTGCCCCCATTTTTCATGAGCTGAACTCTACATTTTTCAATGAGCTCTACATTTTCTATGTACAAAAAAGCCCTATTTCTCTCAAATATTGCTCACAAATCTGTGTTAGTGAGCACTTCTACTTTGCCGACATAATTCATCCACCTCACAGGTGTGGCATATCAATAGATTATAAAAAAACTGAAACAGAAGTGGAAAGAGGAGAGATAAAAAGCGATACTTATGTCCTTTGCCGGTGTCCCTGCCCGGTGGAGTCGCACGGTAGAGTCGATGGTCTTTACACTCTTCGGTCTTCACACGACCGCTTCCGCGGTAAACTAAGCTTCTTTTTAATTCGTTCAACAAAACTCAAATTGAATTCAGCTGGACACACTTTCATGTTTATCCCAACAAATGGCCAAGCAAAGCGCACGACACTGACAAGGTACGCGATACAGTACGAGACCAAACGCCATTTCAGCACGTCTCCACAGTAAACAAAACAAGCATTTCCAGCGTTTTATTGTGGCCAGCCTAAGGCACACCTGTGCAATAATCATGCTGTCTAATCAGCATCTTGATATGCCACACCTGTGAGGTGGATGGATTATCTCGGCAAAGGAGAAGTGCTCACTAACACAGATTTAGACAGATTTGTGAACAATATTTGAGAGAAATAATTGTGTACATAGAAAAAGTCTTAGTTCTTAGTATCTTTGAGTTCAGCTCATGAAAAATGGAGGCAAAAACAAAAGTGTTGCATTTATAATTTTGTTCAGTGTAGTTCTACCGTAATCTACCGTATACTGACAAATCGCTCAAGACTTATACTGATATAAAAGTTATAATAAAACTTTATTTGGATACTACTTGTGCACAATGCACATTTCTTATTATATTAAGCCTAAATGGGTTTTAATGTCCCTATTGTTGAGGATAGTATAATCTTTGAATAATATGGGTCTTTAAATGCAATATATTTAAAGTGTACCTGAAGTGTACTTACAATAGTTCCTCTTTAGCACAATCAAATATACTTCAGTATATCTTCAGTTGGACTTTAGCACTACTTCCCCACAATTAAAGTGCATTAAGTACAAAATTGGTTGTTCCAGTTTAGCAGGCTTTAAGTGTACCAGTTTAGTATACTAAAAGTAAAATTGCAGGGTATTTTCATTAAGTACATACATATATAAATGTATTTGTAGTATACTTAGCATGAAATAAATATATTTCATACAGTTTAGTATATTTATTTTTCACCAGGGCATCCTTGGCTCAAATGAGTTTGAAATACTTGGTTTAAACTGTTTGAACATTTTTAACTAATCTTTTTTTTTAGATCATTATCTGTTATATAATGAAAATACCATAACAGTAAGCATGCTTGCATGAACAAATCCAGTCAGATCTCAGAGACATCATTTTTTTTATATAACACTGCAGGGTATGCAAGCAATGTGTATCCACCTCAAAATCTAAAACTTACCCATAACAGAGCTCTCTCCGCAGCAGCTGGAGCTACACTGTGCTCGAAGCAAGGACACCTCCCTCTCCAGCATCTCTACGCGGTTAGCCAGCTGTTCCATGGCGGCAGCCGCAGGACAAGCACAGGCCTGTTTTGGGATATTGATGCGATGGGTGAAGGTCACCTGGCTGTCCGAGTCCACTGTCTCTTCTGTGTACTCTGTCGGCATCTTGTCACTCCCAGCTGCACCTTTGTTTGTCCCTGGCCCTGGTACCGTGTCTAGGTCCACTGAACAGAGTGACTCTAAAGGTACATTGATGTTGTATACATGATTGAAGATCATGGCCTGGGTCTGGTTGCTAGAGGGACCCCCGCCTTCGGAAACCTGTCGCCTCACTCTTGTGGTCCTCACTAGTTTGCTGGTGGGGTTAGGAACAGCTTGAATCCCAAAGAACAGTAGAGCCAGGCTCACTATTGAACCTTGTATTGCCATGGTGCATCCCCACATCACAACTCGGGCACTAGGGCGAGATCATCAACTCCACAAATAGACCTCTGATTGGCACTGTGAACAAAAACAGACCGTTTTTAGCACTAGAAAGCAGGAAAGAAAATAGCAGATCTTAACAACAGCAATATTTTTACTGGCCTCAACTTCAATATACTGTATACATATTATAAATAGGCAAGCAATTTTGTGTTAGAGTATATAACATTACAAGTAGTCTATTTCATAAAATTTAGTGACTTTTTATTAAATATCTGACCACTGATTGACCAATGGGGTATTCCAGAACAGTTTAATTCATCCTAGGTATTATTGCCGGCATGAGAGGTGGGCGTCAATTGCACTGAAAGGCTAATCAGCCAATCACAGAAATGAAGAGAACATGATAGGCGGCATTATACGATTGACAGGTCATTGAGCCAATCATGACACAGCCTTTTCTCATGTGACTTTTCACCTGTTTCTGGCCTGCCAGAAGTAAAGGGAGGCCAAAAGGGGTGCTGTCAAAACACTGGTATTGTTGTAAGACAGTGATTCTTTTACAAAAACAAGTTTTAAGTGTTAAGTAATCCTAAAATTATAAAATGTGTTTTCGTTAACTGAAACTAAGCTAAAAATATGATATAAATATTAGATTAAAAACTTAACCTTAAACAACTTTAACAAAAAAATAAATAAAATTCCTTTCCAACTAACTGAAATAAAAGAAGTTCAGGTTTAAGTTGAAGCACTAAAATGACTAAAACTGACATTAAAAAAATGACAAAAGCACAACATTTTATATAACTAAAAAATAAAAATAAAAGCTAGTAATAAATATAATAATAGTATATACATCATTCTAAAATAAAACTGTTAGACACTGTTTTTTCTGATTTTTATTCCTCAGAGAAAATACCCTGCTGCAAAATATTATAATTTTTAGCTAATGCTTTCAGGACTATTAAGTAATTCTTGCAATTTCATCAAATATAGACAATGTTTGTTTGGTGACATATAAATCAGCATAATTCACAAGAACAGTCTTGAGAAATCCAAATGTTTTTGGGAAGTACAGCACTTATCAGCTCATCCAAACTGTCTCACACTGGCCCCGTTTCATCAGGCCCTTTTTACAGTTGAGCACTGAACCTAGTAATGCAGAACTGTTATTGATTCCATATTTTGTGCTGAAATTATTTTCTGATCATTGTAGACATTAAACCTACAAGCTTTCCCTACAGCATGAGAAACATTTGAGTAGTTCTACTAGGAAATTTGATACAGTTCATTGATTTAGTAGAGACCTTTATATGGAATTTTCTTTAAATCTTCCTTAATCCCTTATCAGCAACAGAACTCAGGACAAGAGCAAACTGTAAAATGAATCACTGAGTCAGACTGACACCTGGGCTTTTGGGCTATGGTCAGAATGATAATCTCCTCTGACATTTTCTATTTTTAATGGATCGGCAGACATAGTCTTCCCTACCGAAGAAACTCTTTTTTGTTGCTGCTCAATCACCTGGATAAAAGTAGGAGACTTTAAAGTAAATGTATAGTGCTCTATAATTTCTTATAGAATTCGTATGTAGAGAACAAAGCATCCATCCATCCAAATCACTTCAATCCCAATCACTTCACTTTAAACTAGCAATCTAAATGTACTTTCAGATGAATTACTAAAATCTACCGAATATATGTCACAAAAGAATGAATAGTTAAGGGCTTGTGCAGTCATATATTCCTGTCACACTGTGACATATTATTTCTATCTGTCGGAGCCTGGGGGTGTGTCTAAGTGGGTTGCTCTCGTTTTATTTGTGGCACTGGACCCTGGAGCAGGTGGCTCGTTAATTCCGCCTCCATCCTGCCTCTTTGGTTTTGCGCTCCAGGGTCACATTTAAAGAAACTTAACATTAGATTTTTTAGAAAATTTTCATTTCAACTCCTTTAGCAGCAAAAAAATGTCCTTTTCCCTGAAGTGTTGCGTTTTGAGAAATGTCTTTCCTATGGTCTAGTGTTCTCTCTAATGGAGAAGATTAAAGAGACTTCAGAACTATAGAGAGACTACAGACCACTGAAGAGACTGTCACTTTCTCTTTCTCTGTCTCTCTCTTTCTCTCATAAAGTATTGTTACTTTTTTATACATGCCGCCTTCAAAGGAGAAGTCAGACCAGGTCACGCAGACAACTCTGCGTTTCTCCTGTTATAATGGGCGGATGAGAAACTTTTCTTTGACTGGAGATCTTGACAAAGCCTGTAGCCTTTGAAGAGAATGAGTGCCATAACGCTGAATGACAAAGAGGCTCAATTAGGAGAGCTCTCAATTAAATACAAAAGGGAAGACCACGGGGCCCTTTGAGTGTGCACTGTCCCCAATTTCCTAATGTACTTTTGAATAGCACATGTTTCTTGCTGGGACTTTTCTTTCAGTCACTTAATGGTTGTCCACATGGTAGAACCGCAATCAGAACTGACAGCGCACTGAATGTGAGTGAAAGGTGCACAACTGTAAATTCTGCTTTGCCATCACAGAAAAATATATGAAAATAGAATACAGAATATAATAATAAACATTTTTAATATAGAAATGGGGAGCAGAAGAGACGTCTTTTAAAAACATTTAAAAAATCTTACCAACCGGAGTCATTGGTAATGAAAATAAGAAAATAATATTTCTAGAGCTGAAAATGTAGTTTATCAGTGCCAACCCTTTTAGATCCCAATAGCTATAACAATATATACAGCAATTCATTGTAATATAACACTGAAATCGACTGACATCACTATAGTTAAAATGTATAGTACACTCTCCCTGGAAACTAACTAAAAATATAATATTACAGAGCCAAGCAAATAAATTAAAGTTGGTTTTTTTCAAAGATTGGTCTGCAAATGTTCTGTTTCTAATGAATGCAAGTGATGCTGTAATTATGTGAAAGAAGAATACATGGTGGAAAGAGATGTTATAACTAAGAAAAGAACAATTGCATCATTATTGTCGGAATTTCACAATAAAAGAGCATCCTGATGTAACATCCTGTATTGTATCACCCCTGTTCCTTGGTATTTAAACAGCATTATCTGCTTTGTGGTGAAGGCTCTGGAGCTGTTGTTGCTGATGATCAGCATTGACCTCTTTTAGAATTATGGTAAACTATGCAGAGAGTTGTGGCTGCCAAACATAATGGTATTATTATAATTTTTGAAGAGATGCAACATTGTCAGATTTAAAGAAAGATATTAAGAATGCAAAATAATTCTCATTGCTGAAAAGAGCTTCACCTTCTTTTGGTAAAATGGCTTATTGTTGTTTTTTAAAATAAAACCATATTCTTGTTTTTTAAAATAAAACCACCTGCACCATTGAGATGACGACAAAATAATTTTAGTATTTCAAATCTCTTTCTTCCTCTTCATTGAGAGTTACATTTGACTCATAAAACTTAGACATAAGAAGTAAAAAGATTAATTTTACCAAATTTTAGATTTTCTTTTCAGTGCACTCAAAAACAAAACTAAATAGTTAGGTACAATTATTTTACTGAAAAGAATGTTTACTAGCTAATGACCGACCAAAAAACCAACTAACTAACTAACTAAAACTACCAGCTGGTCTAACCTGCTTCAGGTGTTTAGACTGTTTTTTTATTTTATTTTATTATTATTCTTTTTTTTTTTTTTACATGCTAGCCAGTCTACCAGCCAATGACCAAATTGGACCAAAAAAAAAATCCCACAAATGCCAGCTTAAGCTATTTTCCAGCAGTGCACGGAATTTCACAATAAAAGAGCATCCTGATGTAACATCCTGTATTGTATCACCCCTGTTCCTTGGTATTTAAACAGCATTATCTGCTTTGTGGTGAAGGCTCTGGAGCTGTTGTTGCTGATGATCAGCATTGACCTCTTTTAGAATTATGGTAAACTATGCAGAGAGTTGTGGCTGCCAAACATAATGGTATTATTATAATTTTTGAAGAGATGCAACATTGTCAGATTTAAAGAAAGATATTAAGAATGCAAAATAATTCTCATTGCTGAAAAGAGCTTCACCTTCTTTTGGTAAAATGGCTTATTGTTGTTTTTTAAAATAAAACTATATTCTTGTTTTTTAAAATAAAACCACCTGCACCATTGAGATGACGACAAAATAATTTTTGTATTTCAAATCTCTTTCTTCCTCTTCATTGAGAGTTACATTTGACTCATAAAACTTAGACATAAGAAGTAAAAAGATAAATTTTACCAAATTTTAGATTTTCTTTTCAGTGCACTCAAAAACAAAACTAAATAGTTAGGTACAATTATTTTACTGAAAAGAATGTTTACTAGCTAATGACCGACCAAAAAACTAACTAACTAACTAACTAACTAACTAACTAAAACTACCAGCTGGTCTAACCTGCTTCAGGTGTTTAGACTGTTTTTTATTTTATTTTATTATTATTCTTTTTTTTTTTTAACATGCTAGCCAGTCTACCAGCCAATGACCAAATTGGACCATTCTAGAAGCTCCCTGTGCACAAAAATGTCAATCCAGTCCCTCAATCCACTCAGGCCTCAGAATAATTGCTCATAACGTGCTCAACTATTCTCGGCATGCTGCTAGTTCAAGAAAACCGCCATTCAGAGTCAGACAAAATTCCTAATGGAAGAACTGGCTTGCTTTCTATTCAGGAGTTGAAACTGGAATGGAATTGGCCACATCTCACAGGACATCTACATTTTAGAAAAGTGTTGTTCTACCATAGTCTACAAAATGAAAGTTTAATATAATAAAATACATTGATTATTAAAATCATCTTTTGGAATGATAACATATTTATGAGTAAGTCATACTGAAAAGTTAGTAATATGCATACACAAAATAAATGTACACTTACAACAGTCCTTAAATTCAAATTTGATGCTTTCATTTCAAAATATTTTAATTTCACCATATTTGCTTCTACAATTCAAATTCAAGAACTGGACTGGAACATTTAAGACATTCTCAATTTAATTATGGATGGCACACAACCCTGCTGTTGCCATTTCAGGCTGGTTTGTCTCTTGGTTGTCTTGAAAATGATGCACAGGTGTTTTGGTTTCATTTTTATGCCAAATGCTGGGTTAGAGTCAAACTCATCATTATGATTTTTGGCAGTCCTGGTACAATTGCACAACCCATTATGACCACAAAACGATAGCTGTTCACAAATAAAAAGTAAAATTAAATTTCTTCAGGAGTTTTCTGCTTTTTAAAAAAAATTTTTATTATTGCTTCACTGAGTGCAATGAAATTCTTGCTATGTATGTAGTCATTGTGCAGAGCGAGTTTAGCAAGATATGAATTAATAAATCTTTCACAACTTTTCTGATATATCTGAAGCTTCTACTACCTCTCAGGCAGAGTGTTTATGGTACTATCATTGCCTTCATTCTCCCTATAACGTTTCTCTCTCCTATATATCAGTGAATCAAATAATTTATCAGGGGCTACGTTTGACAGGAAGCATAATACCCTCTTCCCTTTAAGTGCAACCCCCTCTGAAAGAGCTATTCTCTGCCATCCCTCTCTGAAGATTATTTACCTTTCATCTTTTTCTCTCACAACCCTCTATTTCTTTTACTCCCCAAACTGACAGTTATTGCTGGGCTTTCATAAAAGACAGACATGTCTCTGTTCTAAGATAGACAACAAAACACAAGATAATTTCAGGGAGTATCAGAAAGAGAATGAATTACCTAGAGGTCAAAGTAAACTTGAGTATTTTGATTATGTTTCCTTCTGAACACTGACAGTACACCCTGTCATACATAATACCAAATATATATTCTGTGTATGTAGCAGCACTGCTTTGTCATGTTTAGGTTATTTGAAGTGCAGTTTTATTGTGTGTCCTTGTTCAGGGGTGATTTTTCCCCCCTCTTTTATGCCTTTATATCAGATGTCAACCAATATGGCATATTTACTGCCCTGCTACATAAGATCAGATAGGATAAACTTTATATAATTTCACTGGAGAAACCATATCTGGTAGAATTGATCTGATTTCTGATATACTGTATATCATATAGTTGAGGTTTTTAAGTAAACAATGTGGTGGATTGAGATATCCACATTTAAATGGAAAGAACTTCACATTTTAGAGAAAGAAATAACTCAAAAGTGAGATTAAAGAAGTTATTTTATGAAATTATATATTTTTCTTAATATGATATGTATGTTAGACAAATAAATGCACATTACCGTAACTATGTCATCCTAAGAAAAATACATTTATTTATATAAAATACATACTTTTTTTACATTGCAGTAATATTTCTGTTTTTATTACATTTTTGGGCAAATAAGCATAACCTTGGCATATGAGATACATATTAGACATTGGTGTAAGGTAGATCCTTGATAAAGTGAGATTGTGGATGCCACAGAAGCACATTTGGGATATACACATCCTTCTAAAAATGTAATGTCTCAGTGATGGTCCAAATATTCACAAACCTTTTGTTTTCAGCACTGCCAAGCAAAGTCAAGTCTTTGATCTCTCTAACATACAAACAGTCTTTGTATGTAGCTGTGATTGCGTAAGCTGTCAGAAGCGATAAGGCTGTAGATATAACATAAAGCATAAGGAAAAAGACAGGACTGTCCCAGATGGTATACCTGATACTGACAGATATCGAGACGCTGATGGATTAGAGGGTAAAATCGGACATGCATTTCAGATTATATGACTCCCACACATTCATTATTGAGTAGCTTGGGTTCAGATTGATCAGGGATCTCGCTGCTGTCTTTCTCAGGTCGCTGGATTTCGATCTTCCCCTGAACTCGAAACATACCTGTCTGAATAACATTACAAAGCCCTCGAGCCTCCACTGTCAGTTCTTACTTTCTAAGACATCAATATGAAAATGGATAGATTATATCACATGTTTATATAATCAAAGAAAGACATGGTAAACACTTGAAAATATCTCCTTCAGGACCTGATTAATACCATAGATGTAAAGTTAAGATGGCGGTGAGATGCCCTGTTGCAAGTGGCACACTTGATGTGGATGGCATTGGTCTTGCTAGATTCTATTTAGGGGGCTTTAGCTTTCTTGTCTTTCATGTGAGCTCCTATAAAAGCTGCCAGGAATAAAGCTATAAAAATCTGCTTTTTGATCTCTCTTCATGTTTGCCAAACACACACACACACACATACACACACACACACACGCACGCACACTTCTGCCACAAAAAAAGGTATGGTAAATAGTAAGAGTAGTAGGCTTATGCTTTAGAATTCAGCGAGACACTTATTTTATTATGGAATAAATCAGCATTTTTGAGCAAATTTAAATGATTTAAAACATGGGATCTCTTGCATAAGAAATATAGCATATTCAAGCCTGAAATCCTAGAATATTTTTTATTGTATTATGAGTAGCACAGCTAACAAAAATATGTTTTAAGAACATACATTTTGCTAATGTTCCCATTAAGTTCATTAAGTTATGAACATTCAAAACGGCCAGTTTATATTTTTAAAACATTTAAAACCTTTCCCCCCCAAACATTATGGGGATGTTACTTTTGACAGAACATTCTAAAAGAAGTAGTGCATTAGTAGTGAGGGCATCATCTGAGAGGTGCGATGGAAGTTGATTATATATCTTTGTGTTCCGATCAGCGTAATTAAATCAACATATGCCTGTCATCCTTCATTTCGCTCTTCTTATAGATTAAAGAAGCCATTCTTAGACGACTCGAACTGAATAACGGATCAACAACCATAGGCAGCATGAGCGAGTTATCAGTGTCACCCTAAAGTGTGCTCTTATCCACAGAGATCTGTGAACTGGTATCTCTCTTAATTCAAGCCATGCTAATGGCTCATTAATATGAGAGTCATGGGGCTGTCAAAGACATGGCGCAGCGCAGAGCTAAAGGACACTAATCCCCATTGATTAGAGTTCTCAGATCAAAGGCTTCCAGCGCTGTCACTTCACCTCTATTCTCCCCTACCCACTCGCGCCGCAATTAGGAGAAAATGCATTTCTTTTACTGTTTGTCTTTTTCTTTCTTTATTCCCTGCTTATTACAAACTATATTCCTTAATCTACACAAAGTAACTGTTAATATTATGTCTAAAATGTAACATAATACTAACCTTTAGTTTTTTTTTAACTGTCGTATAGGCTATGAGCATGTCTGTTTTGATCAGAAGTTATTTTCTCATCAGTGTGGCCATAATCTTTGTATTCTTCCTTAGGGAGAGATGTTGTTCACCAAAATAAAGACAATTTATTTCTGGCTTCGCTTGTCAGCAGTGAGGTTGAACAAATGTGAAAGATTATGGTATTTAATTTTCTTTCTGACCGTAGCACGATGGCATTACAGGGATGGCTTTAGGGTAGACTGGGGCTTAATGCTCTTCTCGAGAGATGTAAATTACGTGCATACTTCCTATAACGCAATTCTGCCAATATGCATATGGATATTGATCGAGACTTCTGAATGAGTAGACCCCAGTGCACGTTTCCCCTGAGGACACATGCCATGTCTGAACTGATTTGAATATTTAGTCCTCTACGCAAACAATTCAAAATTTGTAGAGGCTAACGTAAATAAAAAGAAATAAATAATGAAAAAATATATTAATAAATAATAATACACAAATATGTTGTGTCTCCTCCCTCAGAGGCAAATCCACTGAGGCATTTGGGAAGCGCAAGTAAGCAAACTTTATAAATGTAAATAATTTCACAGAGAGCAGAGGATGCAGGAGGCAGGCCGAACAAAAATAGTGTCTCATCAGTGTGGCCATAATCTTTGTATTCTTCCTTAGGGAGAGATGTTGTTCACCAAAATAAAGACAATTTATTTCTGGCTTCGCTTGTCAGCAGTGAGGTTGAACAAATGTGAAAGATTATGGTATTTAATTTTCTTTCTGACCGTAGCACGATGGCATTACAGGGATGGCTTTAGGGTAGACTGGGGCTTAATGCTGTTCTCGAGAGATGTAAATTACGTGCATACTTCCTATAACGCAATTCTGCCAATATGCATATGGATATTGATCGAGACTTCTGAATGAGTAGACCCCAGTGCACATTTCCCCTGAGGACACATGCCATGTCTGAACTGATTTGAATATTTAGTCCTCTACGCAAACAATTCAAAATTTGTAGAGGCTAACGTAAATAAAAAGAAATAAATAATGAAAAAATATATTAATAAATAATAATACACAAATATGTTGTGTCTCCTCCCTCAGAGGCAAATCCACTGAGGCATTTGGGAAGCGCAAGTAAGCAAACTTTATAAATGTAAATAATTTCACAGAGAGCAGAGGATGCAGGAGGCAGGCCGAACAAAAATAGTGCTGCGTAGGCACAAAAAATGGATCCACAAAATGAATACATGAATAAAATCGAGCATGCTCGAATCAAATATGCTCTATCCATTCAACGGTATGCCAAAAAATCTATGTGAACCAACAGTGTTCCAGCTCCAACAGATGTCAGTGCTCATTTTCTGGCTCACCCTTCATCATTACTCACAACCTGTGAAGCGCTACAATCAACAGTGTGGCCAGTTCGCTTGCAGTAGCTTTTCAATTCTTGTTCTCCTAAAAAGAAATTTAAAAAATTCACGAAGGACCAATACGAAACTTCTGAAGCTTCTGTTTTTCCCACCCACACTTTTCCTTCACTGTTTGAACAGGACAAACATTGTAAAATTTCTGTACTTTTCCCATATGATTCATGGGCCTTACTGTTTGCTGCAGCCTAAACATGACAGAAGTCCAGTGCCTCACATCCAGTCCCTGTGCTGGAAGTTATGTCAGTGAAGCATCAGAGAGAAGGATCACCATGGCACCAGTTCTCTGTGAATCACAGCAGACTCGCTGTCATTTGTTATCTTTTGGAGATCCCATTTCCGATGTGTTGATGCAGCAGATAGATTCCCATACTGTAACCATTTATCACCTGTCACTGGAAACTGTTGTCACACTTTTTTTTATCTTTCTGCAGGAAAAAAAATCAGCTTGGAGAAATGCTCTTTGCAGAAGCCAAGAATCATAAACTCTGACAACACAGAGTATGAAAATACAAACAATATACAAAATACACGGTTTACATGTATTCATGTCAAAATAAATGTAAACACTGTAGTACTACTGTATATTATGTTTACAACTGTGTTGGTTTGAGCTCAGCTATAGTCATGCTCAATGTACACAGAAAATTTGTAATCTTAAAAGTATTATACATTTCCTGGTAACTTTTCGACATATTATAAAATGAGTAATCCCACGAGTGTCCTCATGTCAAGAGTATTTTAAGTTAAATTGTCTTTATTTTTGTCATCCTGCCGTATTTGAGTGGTGCAGAAAATTACAGGTTTTTTTTGCAGTTGTTTGTTATCAGAATTAGCAAATGGTTTTGTAATGTTCTCATTTCATTGTCATGTACAGGTATGTACATGTCTTCACAATATATAACAAGGTCACTTGCAAGAGAATGTCACAATTTTATGGGAATGCAAGATTTCTTTATACAATTAGGTTCAACAAACGGGTGCACATTAAATTAAGTCAGCCAAAAAAAAAGATAATTAATTTATAGAATAAATAATTTGTTAGGTTTTACAGTGATTGATTAAGTATTGACGCTTGCTTAAGTGTCATTGCTTAAATATTGCACAGTAAAATTATGGTAATGAAAATGGCACATGTTGTTCATATTGCTGAAATTGTGTTTTCAGAAGTGAAAAATGATTCGCATACGGAATGGTGATGTTCAATTAAATCTGATTAAGATTAATTGCTTGTCTTGGAATTAAAAGTGAAAATGCTGCTTTGCTCAATGAGTTAATGGAAAGGGTGAAGTCTCAGCGCCCCATTGCTCAATGATTTATGAATCCTTTTGTAGTTAAATGTTAGACTAGAATGTTAGAAGTCATCTTTCAGTAAAGTTGAGCCATGGTTCTTTTCTATTTGTAAATGACATGTCATTTAAGTGTGCCCTTAGCCTTACTCTGTTCGGACAGCAAACTTCCTTTACTTGGGTCAATATGTCTAATGGTTCGAAATGATTAATGGAAGTGTCCTTTATGCCTTCATATAAATGATTAAACAATAATGAAGTTATGAGAATGAAATAGAATTATCAGAGCAGCAAATTCAACAGGTCGAACAATGTATTTTGTTGCATTCGAGTTTCTGATTAATCTATCGCCACACCCTCCCATTTAGAAAGGTCTACTGCAAAAATGCCCGAATCAGCGTTCTGTCTGCAACCATTGCCACAATTAATATTAGTTTCATGGCTTGGGTTTTTATGATCGACACTTCTGATAATGAATTTCATTCAGCAGTTACAAACTGAATAAGGAATATGTTTCCTGTGCAAGACAGTGGGTAATATTCATCTTCCTCGCTCTCTTTAGTCCAACATAACGAATCACAGGATTTTCATTTCTCACGAATTGGCAATTCCTTGTTAAAATGGTGATGCATATTGAATGAGAAAGAATTGGCTTCCCCTCATCCATGGTTAACTTCCCACATTCCACCTAATCCAAAAACAATGCTTAGAAATAAAAAAATAAAATAAAATAAAATAATGAAAAAAAAAAAAATTCCTTCTGTTTCTGTCAAATACTTTTTTTTATGTGGTGAGTAAATGTGCACATAGTAAATATACATTCGCAATGAAATTTCACTTGCTATCTTTAGCCTGGAAGAAAAGTAGACAATGTTGAAAAGAACTTTCATCCTTGAAAGCTGGATTACTTTTTACCCTTTTGCTGAGGCCTCAGGATCTTTTCGGAGTGCTTTTATCTTAAATGTTTTTCTGAATTGTGAGACTGAGTTGAAGTAGGCACCTTCACTAGGCAAAGTGTCAGCCTTCACCTGGTGAAGCTATGACATCAAAGAAAGACAAAATGGTTTTAAACATAAAACCTGAAAAGTAGAAAGCAAAAAGTTTTGACCTGCTCTTTGCATTCTGACGAGAGCGCACTATTCAGTGTAACACATAAGAACAGAGTAAGCCTCATGAGTACACAGGCTTATTCTGTTCTTCCGTTGCACTCATCGGAAAGGCTTCTATCAAAAGAATATAAAATGGCCTGGGAGTCTGAAACGTAATGTGCAGGGGGTTTGCAGTATCTTATTAAAAGCACTTTTATGCCTCGTGGCTTAACCAACATCAGCTTTATTTTCTAAGGAGGTCAGAAACCCTTTTCCATCACGCATCACAGAATCTGAATATAGAAAAGCAGGAGTGTGGTGTTATCTCTCAGAACTCAGCAGACACCAAATCTGATACTCATTCCTTTATGCTAATGAAGATAATAATGTAATAGTTTAAGTTTGTAGAGTCTATCAGACACAGGATTTGTTATCATGCAGGCAATTTATAATCTAGACCAGTGCTACATAAAATGGTACACATATATATAAATATACTATATAATATGTATACATCTTGTGTCTTATTTAGCGACTGTAGTGAAAAACTGGAAAGACTGATATACTTTTTTTGTATAGTGTAATGGATTATTTGTTTCAAGTTTTAAGATAACATACTGGTAACACCTGCTGACCACTAACCCAGCCAATAGGGAATGCTGGCTAATATTCTGGCAAGGTTCTCTCAAAGTTATGAACAAAAGTTTTTCCTTTGGAATTACTAGAATCTTTATTCAAAGTAATCTTGACTTGAATAATGTTCTCAAAATGTTAGCACAAAAACATTATTGTTTATTATATACAGTATATTATTTAGTTCATTCAACTTAATTGTGGATTGTAGAAACAACTTTAGATAGTAAATCCAATATTTTATTTTATTTGGTGAGACATGGATATGATATGTGTATGTTGTCATCAATCTGTTTTGTATGGTTATAAAATAATTTAAAAAACGGAAAGTTTAGACATTATTCTGTTTGCTCTCAGAGTAAACATCTAGATGTTGTATTTCATGAAGGCAAGTTCTAAAGAGACTAAAATATCAATTTCAAGCATAGTATTGATAATGTAACCAATCTGAGAAGCTCCAAACTCTTCTAGACAAATGGGAGAAGTTTTAAGATTAAATTCCAAAATATAAATATGCTTGAATCACACTGCATGCATTTTTAGAGTCTTTTTGCAGATTGATGGCCTTGCAGCAGAATAATTTATCTTATCTACAGAAATATTGATAATTATCCAAACATGGCATTGTGTCGCACAGTACTTGAGTTTCTGTTGAAAGAAATGTCAATGATGCTTGACCCGAAATGACTGACCAACAGAATATGCAAGGAGTGCTACACAGAGTTAGTAAGATCCCCACAGAAACTTACAGAGAAGGGAAAATGTTAGTAAAAAAACAGACAGATTTCCATCAGGTGGCACAAAGCAAGAGAAACCGTGAGAAAACCGAAACCTATAATCTTCAGTAAGTCTCTATTGAGCTGTTATTGCATTTGGATGGTCTTTAGAGAGGTGAACTATAATTTCAGTTTAACATTCTGGGATTAAAAAGTCAAGTTTAAACAGGATTGGTTTTATTTTGGCCACTGTAATGTGAGATAATTTTTATTTTATACTAAAAAAGAGCTGGGAATCAGGTACATATTTGAGAGTTTCTGCTGTATATATTCTGCTCATTAATAGACAGGCTGTTAAACAAAAAACAGAGCAACATTTGCTGTAAACATGGCCCGAGGAAACCATCGATGCACACAGATACTATCAATGTGGGCAGCAAAGAGGAAAAGCAAGCACAAATAATCTTGTTTACCATGATAGTTGCGTAAATCCCAAGTCCTGCCCTGCCTCAGAACATTGGATGTACATGGCCTCAGGACTACCAGGCACTTTGGTGAATGCTAATTAAAAACTATGAAACGATCAATTGAACTGCTCTGTGCTCTTGTAAAGTGCATAGAGAAGCAATGGGATGCCAGATTTGTACTGACACAGCAACCTCTTTCTGTCCCTTTCTGCCCTCCTCACACTCTTCTCTTTCTCTTGCTTGCTTCTCTACAACCTCTGCCTTTCACTGCTCTCCTTTCTGTCTTCATGTCTTTCTCATTTCAGTCTCCCTTGACTTTAGTTTCTGGTTGTGGAAAGCGTTTTTATAGCATTTTGTGATGGAGCCTTTGGAAAGCAACTCCCCAGAGCTCTCTGGAGTTTGACTGCATGACAACAGATTTTAGAGTTGGGCTTTATAAGAGCCCGGAAAATGAGGGATAGCAACCCAGAGTTCTTTGGTTGGACTATAAGGTTCTGGCATTAGGTCTGTAAGTCCCCTGTGGTTCCACTTCAAAGGGTCATACATGAGGAGGAGAGTGTATAACTTCTCTTCTAAGAGTAAGGACAAGCTCTATTGTTACACAGTATGCTCTCCCCAGTCCCGAGGAGTTATTAACTAAAGGTAGTGACACTTTACATTTTTCAGTACTGTGACAGTAGTTTACAAAATAGTGTCTGCCTACTGTAGTGACAAGACACTTTTTCCAGTAGTAGGCTACAGTAAAGTATTCAGATGAATTGTATTGCATATGCTGCTTCACAGTCCAGAAAGCTCAGGAATCTCCTAAATTATCCTCTGATTGATTGAGTGAACGAATATATTATGTAGCCCTAATTTGCATTATTTTGTAGGCTGTATTAGGTTCTACCATATGGACTCTACAGATAACAGAATACTTCCTGATTGTAACATTGTAAAAATGCGCATTTTCTGCGAAGCTTTGAAACAGTATACACAAATAAACTTGAATTGAGTTCATTCTAAATGATTCTTTATCCTAAACGTAGTATTTGAACATCAGATTGATTCAAATTAAACAGTTCACACTTCTGATTCAATTTAGGGAATCAGTTCATTTTCCCTATTTTCTTCATGCGTAGCTCTAATTTAGTCAGCATCAAATGTTAGTAACATTGTTACCACTAGATATATTTTGGTAACATTATGTAACTTTTTTGCTATTCCTAATGGTGAAAATATAAACAATGTTGATAGTTTATGTATTTTTAATCACTGTTGAGTTTACATGTCTTCTATAAGTGACAGCCTAAATGATAGCAAATTTGTGAACGTGAGACCTGTGTTAATTCATACTTTCTCATCATGTAGTTGCAGTATCTGTCTATCGCCTCAGAGAAACCTAATAAGAATTCAGTTTTCTGACAGCAGTCATCCCTTTCACAAGCACGGGCACCCCCCCCCCACCCACACGTGACAATCACGACTCATGCAGCTGTAAGGTTTTCTTTCTCTTTTGTTTTTACTCACGATCTTTACAACACGCATACGTATTTCATGGCACACTCGTTTTATGCATATTTGGCACCACCTATTGTTGTGGGTATATTATAGACATGTGAAAGTCTAGACCCTGAATATAAGACGACCGCGCCACCCCACACCCACATATAGTTACTCAATGAGCTTGATGCACTGTCACAACTGTCACAAGCTGTCTTCGGACTTAGTACTTATACAAGGTTGTCTCCTTGGAGAAAGACAGAGATAGGCATAGCTGAATTGATTTTTACACACAGACTCAAAGTCAAAGTGACAGACAAGATCCAAGATTGCATATGTTGATTAATAATGTTATCAGCTCCTTCATTTTCTGCTGTCCTCTTTGATAAATTATAGATATTGCCATATGCGGGATGAACAAATATAGTTCAAGCAAGGCTGAGCCAATCACACCAATTACCAACTCATCCTAGATGAGAAAATCATCAAAAGTGTGGCATCCTGGTTTGAAGTGTCCATCATGAATGAGCATATATAGCCAGTTCTCAATATTTCACTTGACTTTAGTTGGTCAGCAGGGAGTTGGGCTGGTTTGAGAAAATCAGACAGGAAGAGTCTCTGCTGGCCTCAGGACATTCACACTCTGGTCTGTGAAGGGGGATCTATTGGCCAATTTTTGTGCTGGAAAGTGGATCATAAGGGCAAGCTGCCCAGTTCAACTGGACAGAGACCAATTTCTTCCTGCTCCCCACATGAACTTCCTCTTAGTGACTTAACAGCACAAAAAGTTTTTGCATTAGTAGTGGAGATTTTTTGTCAGTGAAGCAGATTACACAGTTAAGCCAGCAGGAGGTGACAAGTGACTGTTGTTTGTGAATGAAACACTGACTCATTAATTCAATAGATTCGTTCAAACAGACTGATTCTTTCAGTAATGAAACAAGCGGCTGTATGAGTGAGTTTTTGAATCATTCATTCATCCGATTCGCTCAAAACACTCAATGGAAACTAAACAAGTGGCTGTTATGAGTGAGTTTTTGAATCATTCACTCTAGCGAGTCAATAAAAACACAGCCTCTTTCCGCAACAAAACACTGTGTGTTGCTCGAAGACACTACGTTTCAAAATACACCAGGTAGGCTAAATGGCAGTATTGTGTTTAAAATGTAACTAACTCAACATTAATTGAATTGTTGTATAAAAGCAATTACACTCGTTCGAAATCATACTTTTGGTCTGAATATCGACACCGCTTATAGTACTGAAGGTGACAGTTCTTGTTGGCAGTAGCAACAAATTATTACAGCACGAAATAATTAGTAGTTATGTTAGTGGGTTAAATTCAATTTGTTGTCAGTTCTCTGACATGTTTTAAAAAGTTATTTAAACCAAACGTTTCTTTTTAGTTCAGATTTACGTAGCTTTATCAACTGGCGACCCAAATGCATCTTCGTTATCATCTAATGTTACAAAATGACAGAACAATTTTGTGCATCAAAACACCACAATTGATGGGTGCATGGATTTTTTATTTTAACAACAAAAGATTGGGAAAGCGTTTTCAATTCCCATTTAAAAGTCGATTAAACATTTATTAAATAATTATGTCTTTGTTGAATTTTATTATTTGCATTCAGCAATGCTAATACCTGCTGTTCGCATATCAGAACCAAGCAAGCTCTTTTGTTGCAACCCACTAGCAAGACTATCGATCATATAGTCCCTAAACATAGACCACGAGCTCAAAAATCTGATTGTTCTTTTTTTCTTTTTCTTCTTCCTCTTTGTTTTTTCTCCATCTACACCATCTTTTAGAAAGCATCAGAAAACGTGCAAGGTCACCTTTCTCTGCAATAATTTCTTAGGGGCGGTTTTAATTGCCAGACCACCATCTGATATTGAAACACTAGAGAGTAGCTCAGTGAGATAACACTGTCTTCCTACAAGGGTGGGTCACATAAATATGCTCTCCTCTCTCATCAGCTCTTCATTAAAGACTGAATAATGTCGAACTGCTGATGAGACTTTATTTGCATCTCCACATTAATTCTAGTCAGCTCCTTTGTTCCCGCCAGAACAAGAGGGTGCAACAGCTTAGTAGCAGTAACAAAGGCAGACCCTAAAAAAATTACAAGACCCCTGCGTTTGTGTGTGCATTCATTGCACACAATGATTGCTGGTATCATGGCCTGCTACTTTGGTATATCATCCATCATGCTTGGTTTGGCGTGAAAGTATGAGGAGCACATTAAACTATTTTTAGAAATTTAAATGAGGAGGATACTTTGTCATGCCCAACTAAATCCGTGGGCACAGTTGATGTTTAAAGCAATGGATTACTCCAGCTGGAAGTAATTTGCAGCTAAGGTCAAAAGTAATCGAAAGTCATTTTTACTGTGGGCTGTTTTCCATGTGTGAAATACTGCATGCTCAACTCGGGATGAGGGTTGGCCACTCACCCAAATCCCCCATGAAAACGCTACCCACCAAACTCACCAAAATATAGGACTATCACGGTAATAAAAAATGCAAATAAAGATCAGCAACTGATCTTAAAGCACATTTCAGGAATATTATCACCTGCCATAAATACACGCATGAAGAGGTTGAGATTTGCAGTAGGAGTTGAAATTATGAGAGAAAGCTTAACAATGGTTGTCTGCTATAATAATATCATAAAAAAATCCCTTATTAGTCACAGAAACACTTTTCATTATTCAGAATCTTTAAGCCAAAGTGCCTGGCAGAGAAAGAAACTTTTCTTAGTTCCCCTGCAGTGAATTTCGATCAATTTCGATCATTCACAAGGACATTTTGAGTTTGTCCTGTTCCTTTTCTGCAGGTTTGTTGCTGGAACATAATGGCGACCATTTTAACACGATGCCGGAGTGATTGAATCCTTTCCAATGTAATTGGACCATAATGGCTCGGTCATTGGCCTTCTCAGCAACAGCGATTTTCAAGCATTCAAACAGGAAATTCACACTGGACAAAGGAAAGGCAAATAAGCAGACATCCTGACTTTATTTACCTCCTGTGGTGTAAGTGTTTTAATATGTATGCTTGCACTTAGAGACCAGACCTGGATGATTTTCAATCTACTAGTAAAATAGGTTCTCCTGAAATAATAGAAAAACTAACAAATACAGTGGGGGCTTCTACGGATCTTGGCCTCTAAATATTCAAGGACAGTTACTCCCCATTTTAAACACATTCTCACTTTCATTCTCTTGAATGCTTAAATGTGGTGCCAACAACTGACTTCCGAATGTTTCATTTTCTTCTAGCTGATTAATAGAGTAGTTAAGGTAATGGAAACAAGACTGTTTAGAACATTTCCTAGCACTCAGTTATTTCTTGGTGAGAGTAGCAGTTCAAATATTACAACATTTGTCAATGCCACCATGGTAATGGCAAGTTTTGCAATGCGAGATCCCAAATCTACCATAGAAAATAGATAATCAGAGTTCTTGCAGATACCTGTGCATTTCTGAATCTTGCAGAACACAATGTATTCTGAAATTGTCACCCCTTTTCCTTGGTTGAGCTCACATATTAAACCAAATAAAATGACTCAAGAGAAATACAAATTGTCAATTTTCACCGTAACCGAACAACCAGAGGTAAAGAGATGATGCATATCGCCGCTTACCGCTGATGCTTTCTAAACATCCCCACAAAATGCCATTGCATAAAAGCTCTCAGGGATAAGCCCTTTTCCCATCTACACTAACGGCGTTAGCTCAACCTGATTTAAAGTGAACCCGAGTCAGATTTTCCACCGTCACCTATGCATCATGCTCACTGAGGGTTGAAAACATAATGGCCATTTAGTTTTCAGATCTCAATGAGATTATGAGGAAAAAGTGGAGGAAGTGTGAGCAGACTCAAGGCTTTTCCCGAACAGGCACATACCGGCTTAGGCTCCGTAATAAGATCTGAAAGAGCTGATGCACATTAAATGCTCAACATCAGTCACAGGTAGGCAGGGCAGCGCTGGGTTTACACTCACCTGTCAATGCCTATCAAGCTCTATCAAGGACATGGATATAAGTCAGTGCCTCGAGGCACAGAATGCGCCGCCGAACGCTAAAAGCAGGTACCTGTTCAATCTGTTATCGTAAGGCTACTTGGCAGACCTGAGACAAATATGTAAGCATGCTCAGCTGTAAAGGTCCATTACTTGTGACATTGGGAAGCCATTCGTAAGATTGAACTGCTGAAAATTTGCACTCTCAATGCATAGTAACAAGCAAACTGAGACTGATAGTGTATTACAGTGAACCTTTCAGGTTTCACTAGGTTTGATACCTTTACTGTAAAGCCATTATTTAATTTATGATTACTGAGCCAGCTTTAAAGTAATTATCCCATTTGCTATATTAAAAGCTAATATATATGTTGTTGGGCCACAACAAACTAGTCATATTTATTTAGGCAGCAGCTATTTTCTCTAAAAGAGGTTATAGAAGTAATTTACCAGAGGAAGGGAGAAAATGGCCTTACCATCAAGATTGGCTATTTGCATTTGTAAACACACACTAGCTGTTCAGTGTCGAAGAGGAGTAGAATTTATTTTGGTATGTAGCTTGTTTTTATATTCGCTTATTAAAAGGCAATTAAGTGGCATCATCTTGCTGGGCTTTTTTAAGCACAAAAAAAAATCGCTGGGATCGATGATTTTCTATTTCAAGTATGTTATTGCCTTTAAGATTCCTTAGGCGAAAAATTTCTCCAAAACAATAGAAAATGATGGCTGAGCAACTGCAGTATTTTCATTTTTTTTAATGGGTTCATTATTAATGAAGTCAGTGATGAAAGACCGGCTTGAAATTCATGTTTTTTTTTTTAAAGGAAGTGCACCAGAAGGACAGTGATAAGAGTTAATTAGCATTGTTTTTTATGTCTTTTGTGAGTTTTAATGACTTTGCTAATAAGGAGCAGCAAATGCCCCAGTGGCTGGTCAGAGAGTGTTTTGTCATGAAATATTCATATTCCCCTAATGCTATTCCAACACTTTGGCCCGCTTTCCAGAATACACATTTTTAAGATAAATAGCACAATATGCCATCATATTCAGTGTTTATAATCCAGCATAAATATATAAATGAAATATAAAAATTTCACAGCATACAGCTTTTTTTTCTAAATTTAAGTTTAAATATAAATAATCCACTGATTCTTTCATCAAAGAGTTCACAGAGTCTAATACCAAACGTAATGCATCAACAAAAGGAGGAGAATGAACAAAGAAAATTTGTTGTCCACCTCAAAATACAGTGTTGATTTGGTCCATGCGGGAATGCTGTGACTCCCTGTGCTGTGTCAGTGAGATTGAGTTCTTTTTGAACTGATAGCACTTTTCTAGTATACATCAGTATCAGCAGTTCTCTGTTGCTGGCAAACACTGCAATGACAATAATAGATACCTTGTGTTTGCTGTTGTGCTTTGGCGCTCAGGTCAAGAGTAGAGGAGATGGTTTATTCAGACAGCTTGCGCCCCTCCCACCTCCTTTTGAATGATGCTTTCCGACTGTATCTCTGGTAAGATATATGCATGCAGTCATTTTTCATTATGGATATTTGTGTGCTATCTGACGGAAAGTCGATCAATTCAATCCCATTTGAAATTTGTCTATAATGCAAAAAAGTGCTTTGTGTGTGTGTTTGCGGCCCAATTTAGAGAATTAAAGGGATAGTTCACCCAGTAATAAAAGTGCTGTCATCAGTTACTCACCCATGGAACATAAAAAGACATATCAGACAGAATCTTCAAACTGTTCTTTCATAGTTACAAACTGACAAACGCACTACTTTGGGGTCAGTTAGATATTTTTAAGAAATTAATGCTTTTATTCAGCAAAGAGGCAATACATGTATCAAAAGTAAAGACATTTATGATGTAACAAAATAATTATATTTCAAATAAATACTGTTCTCTTAAACTTCCTATTAAATAATAATGTTTTCAACGTTGATAAGAAATGTTACTTGCGCACCAAATTAGCATATTAGAATGATTTCTAAAGGATCATGTGACACTAAAGACTGGTGTAATGGCTGCTGAAAATTTAGGAAAAAAATACATGTTAAAATTTAATAATATAGACCTATATATTTCACAATATTACTGTTTTTACTGTATTATTGATCAGATGCAGCCTTGATGAACATAAGAGAGTTTTAAAAACATAAAAAAATCTTCACGACCCCAAACTTGAATGGTAGTATATAAGAAATTAATTAAGTTTTAAAGCAATTTTTTCTTTTATCCTATCCCAGCAGGCCTGCATCATCCTGGTACACTCTTGATATCAAAGTTAGTTATTAGCAGTTATGTGAGCTCCAGTGAGAGACTGATGAAGAGCATGTGGATTTATGGTAAGTTTGGCCTGCCTGTTGGCCTCACCTGCTCTTCTTTAGCCCAGCATCACTGCCTTAATGCCTCCTCACACTGCTGTAGAGCCCATGGCCATCAGCAGAATCTATCATGTGGACAGAATTGCTGACTAGCTATTACTTCTCTGCAGTTGCCATAAAACCAGGCAATTAAATGCTATTGGCCTATTCTGTTCTGTCTTAAACCAGTGAGTTCTGGTTGGAGGTAGCCAGTGAAAATGGGAAATTAAATACTGTGACAGTTACTGTGAAATTGCACCTGATGAGGTGGGCTTGGAAAAGAGCTATGGAAATACTTTGTCGTCTTCATGGAAATTCAGCAGTCTAGACGGATTACTTTTTTGATAATCATAGAATGAAGAGTGCTAGTGTTTATAAAGTTAGTCTCTATCATAGTGTTACTGTTATAAGATGAACATATTAAACAATCATAAAACTCCTACATAATACATTTTCAAAACCAAGGCTGGTGACTAGTATTTGAAAAGTTGTAGGTTTGTTCTCTGCAAAAGTTTTATGCTAAAACTTTGACCAATTTGCACTGTTATTCCTTTTATATTTAATAACATACTTAAATATAGAGATTTAAATTCTGGCCCATAAGCTGATAAATATTTTTATGCTATTTATAATAAATGGCCAGTATTAAAATTGTATTCTATAATGTCTAAGCATATAAACAAAAATCCAATAATACTTCAAAAATACTTTAAATACATTTTAGCATCAGAACATTACAATATAAAATATGAAAAACCAATGTTAATTTTCAACACTTTTATATTGTTACAAAAAATAATCCGGAAAAACATAAGTATCATGTTTTCTAGAAAAATATACCGTTTCTTGAGCGCCAGATCAGCATATTAGAATGATTTCTGGGGATCATGTGACACTGAAGACTGAAGTAATGGCTGCTGAAAATTCAACTTTGCCATTACAGGAATAAATTGCATTTTAAAATATATTAAAATAGAAAACAGGCATTTTAAATTGTAATAATATTTCACATTATCACTGGTTTTTGCTGTATTTTTGAGCAAATAAATGCAACCTTGCTGAGTTTTCTTTCAAAAACATTCTTACAGACTCAAAGGTCAGTATAGTAGTGTAATCTGAGTGTATAAACACAGTAAATGAGAATGCACAATTAAAAATCTAATATATGATACTGATTCATTAAAAAATAACCAATATGGTACTAAAATGTTCTGGATTCCTACTCAGATAAGTCTGAATTCTCAGTCCTAGCTGAGACCTTTGGAGGGAATGTAAAATGTTAAGACTGTCTTCTTACATTTTATATGCCGAGGGTACCTCGGAGGTCCTAGTGGTCGGCTCACACTGTATTCGCCATATTAGAGTTTTGAGTTTGTACTTTGTGTGCTCAGGGTCCTCGTTTTCAGCTTTGGCAATCTCAGACCACATGCCTCAGGCTTTAGAGGCCCATGGCAGTCTATAATTTGGCCTGCACATGCTGTGCTGTAATTCACTAAATAATTTCACAGTTCAAGATGGTGTAGTTAAGAGCAAATGCCAAAAAATAGAATGCCAAAATCATTTTGTCAAACACCTGTTGAGTAAAAATGAACTGAAACTTTGTGTTAAGGCCCAAATTTTCAATTAGTGCACTAGACATAACTTCTATTTGAGAGATGTCATAACAAGAGATGTCATCCTCCATCTGAGCATGCTGGGGTTTTACTGGTAGGAGGGGGCATATAACTGTCAATCTGCTCATGGTTATTTATATCACCAACCATGAACCATATTTCTATTTTATCCATCACTGAATTTTATGATCTTTTTATGATCATTACACCAGCTCAGGCTCCAAGACCTTTCTGTGACATCTAATTTACTGCATGGGTCAACATTTTTGTCTAACTTTTTTACTGAATAGTGCGACTCAGAATGTCCACTCAGAATGCTGTTTGGGCACCTGTCACAGGATGAATGAAGACAGACACAGATATTCATTCTTAGATCATCTCTTCATATATAGAATATATATAAAACAATCTATTGGGTTGATTCCTGTTTATTATTTGTATGCTGGACAGTATTGATGTCCCCAAGGACAAAAGAATGTCTATGAGAGATTGCTGCCAACTCTGCAGCTGTTTTTTCCTCTGTCACATAAGAAAAAGGTTCGTTCATTCTGCCCCCAGTCTCCATATTCTAAAAATAAATTGCAATCAAGCGGGATGCAGGTACGCAATGCACCAAAACATTACATGCCCCCGACTCCAGTGAAAGGATCCAAATAGCTTCATGTCTCATTAGTGGAGCGAATTATTTAACTTTCATTTAAATTCTGATTCCACCCACTTATCCATCTTGTGTCTAATGCTTGTCACTGCCTGAAATTGGATGGATTTGAATGTAAAGCAGCCATTTGACATTTAAAGCACATCAAAGTAAGATCTGGTATCAGTTTACTGCCATGATAGTAATTGTGGTAGTGGAAACTGTCTTTGAGAGTGTTTTGGGCATAAAAAAGAAATGCGTCCATAATGTGATTATTGTTATTAATTGTCATAATGCATTTTCCTCCAGTCAATATCTGTTTAAACGAGAACGTATGAGAATGTCTTAAGTAGAGAAAGTGTTGCAGCTGTATATTGAGCTGAGGAAATATAAACATAATGCAATATTGCATTTGACCTTTAAACATAAAAGTTCATCCAAAAATGAAATTACTCACCTGTCTTTCAGGGTTCAAAACTATATAGACATAGGCTATTAAAAAAATAAAAACATAAAAGTGATAAAATCACAACTTTAACTAAAATGTAATAAAAAATGGAAAATATAAACTATAATAAAATATAATAGTACTGTATCTCAATGAAACTAAGATAATACTGCTGTCATTTGAAACCCGAATAACGTTATCTATCAAGGAACACAAGAGGAGTTATTTTTTATATATAGCAGAATGTCCAAGCTGTTCTTTCCCAAGTAAATGGCGACAACTGTCCAGCAATAATTTTAGTTATCATATGGCTGCAGATGATTTGGATTACAGTGCATGAGTCATATGGACTACTGTGGCGCTTATATTGTCCTTATTGTAGCTTGACATCCACTGATCACCATCCACTCTGGATGGCAGCAGCATGCCATGAATATTCTTCAAAACTGTTGTGTTCTAAAAAAGATATTAAGTCATACAGAAAGCATGAGAGCAAGTAAATGATGACAAACTATATTTTGGGTGAACTATCCTTGGAAAATAAACTGTAAAAGAAAATGATGAAAAAATAAATCTCAAAATAATGAGTTTGCTTATTAAATTTGTTGAACATCTTAGCCAGGTATTCAGAACTTGTATATTGATTTTCCCTCTATCATTCCACATCTCTGCCTCTTTTTGTTCTTTCAGTTCATTGATGCTTAGTAACTCTGAGTAGTGCCCCTCAGCCTTTCTGTTTGCCATGGTTTAAATCCACCTCGATTGCAATGGGACTGATCCTGTATTACATCATGCCATCATCGCTTTGCACATCACCTTCTTCTCCCAAGGCAATAAGAGCTAGAACTGGCAGTGAATACTTATCGCATTGTTAGCAGTAGATTGTCATTGTACTTGTTCTTTCTTGAGAGTCAGAGCTCAAAGTACAGTGGTAGTAAAGTTCAATCCAGGGGAAAAAAATAGAGCTGTCATTTTGATGTATTCATTTAGTTCAATTAACTGTAAAGAACATTTAAAATAAATAAATAAAGGGATAGTCCACCCAGAAATGATTTACTCCATTTTGAAGAATGTTGGTAACCAAACAGTTTCCGTTCACATTGACTTCCATTCCAGTCACAGGGAACCAAAACTCTTCAGTTCTTCAACATACAGTATATTATTTTATGTTCCACAATAGGAAGTAAGTCATATAGGGTGAGTAAAAGATTTTTGGGTGGACTATCCATTTAAGCAATTAATCATGCAAATTTTATATTATGGAATTTTTAATCATCAACATTTTTTAACTAATTTGAATTTAAAAATTAAATGGATTGACAGTTCAAAAAGAAACAAAGGATTTGTATACTGAAGTATCTTAAACCAGTAAGTCAAACAACTCTACACGCTGGTCTTTAGTCACCTCTTTCTGTAAGGTGGAAGTTCCTGTGATTGCACCAGATAAAAACAAACACTTAGCCAATATTGGCTGCCATCTGGATGTGCACGTACGCACATTGTTTTCCTGGCAATCGATGACTCCCTGTCTTTGCTTTAGAGGGTGAGAGCGTGCAGCAGGGGGTGTCCGCTTCAGCCTCTGAGGCATTCGGAGGGGAGTCTAGACACATGCCTTTTTAAAATCCAACCAATCAATCCCTGCTCACAGAATCGATAGGGGCCTCCTATTAGGAGTAATTAGAAAGCCAAACTTAGTTCTGCCAAGCACATCTACCTATGGTCTGGTGCCTAGGCCATATAATAATGTTCTAGTTGATTTAAAGGGGAATGAGTTAATACTAACGGTTCCTTAAGGGTTTCTTATTTTTCAACTTAGGTTAAGTCTCACTGAGGAATGATTTGGAAAATGTGTACTGACTGAATCTAATAAACTAGTGAAGGGAAATGCACTGCAGTGCTGTACACATTTGAACATTTTGTTCTGTTTACCGTTTTGTATCATCATTGTTTTGAGAACAACGTAGTAATAAAGAAACCTTGCCTTGGGATAATTTGTACTTATTGTGGTATTTCTCTTTGTTTGGAACACACAGAAGGTGGTTTCATTAATAGTTTGTGCTCCTGTGCTATAGAGATGAAATAATCTATTTACGTAAGGACAGGTATAGCCAATGGCCCAGTTCTGAGAATAAATTAATTTTGATCATATTCCGCCAACACTAATCACCCTTTTAAAATTAGTATTCACCTCATACCACTGAGAATTGTGCCACAACCTCTATGCAAACACCAAAGGTGTAGCCATCTGCGGTCGTTATATACGGGCGGCGTTAACATCACAATTTCCATCACAGAAATGATACAGCGCACAGCTCATTCTCAGATCCCTTTTCACCCTTCCTGCACTTTTTATCAAATTACAGGTTTGTTTTCCAAAGAGCGATTCTAGAACTTCAACTGCTTCCTTCTGGCTTAGCTGGCTCTCTGATTCGGAACAGGAGGATTAGCATGATTGATGTAATGTACCCTGCACCCAAGCCCTGCTTCTTTTTCAGACACAACATGCAGTGCTTGCCCAATACACTGTCTGTAAAGAACAGCCAATTCTTCTTTAAAGTCATCCCTCGGGTAATGTGGTATATAAATGCATAGTTATGTAATAAATGGAGGTTCTGTTAAGCGTCTTGGATGCTTCCTCTCCATCTAGGGAGGTAGTGAATCTAAAATAAAAGAAATGTGCACTCAATGCTGGATAGGTGAAACTTCATCTTCTCGTGGGTCGAAATAGGATTTCCGTATCAATGCAATAGTGCTGCATACATTTATATATTTTAGTATTGTAGCACAAGGAAAACGGTCATTAGTGGCTTTCTATGCACCGACTGGCGCTTTCTTATCAAAGCCAACCCATGTTTTCGATATGCTATCTACCCGGGGTGTAAGATATAAAATATTAATTAGGTAACTAAACCTTTGCCCAGTAGACATTTTAAAAGGCTTTTGCAAAAAGTTGTTGTTTTACATGGTCGTCTGCATTTTTTTTTCTTTTCTTTTTTTTTGTGTGGGAGAGATAACCTTTTAAAATTGTTATCTAGCAGTTATGATTGCTATCAATGCTGTTTTCTAAACAGTGTTCATACATATTGATGTGATGTTAAATTAATAATGCAGTTGCCAGATAGTAGGGATGGGAATCATAAAGAATTTAATAATTCTGGTTTTGATTCTTCTTAATGATTCAGGTACTTAACACTTCCATTAAGGTAACATCTTTTTAGAGATGGCATACGTGAAGTCCAATAATTAACTTTATAAATAAATTCAACAATACTAAACAAAATATAGTAACACATTTAATTCATTAATATTTTTTTAAAATACTACTGACAACAGGTACTGTGTGTATTTCACTATACATTGTGATATGATTTATTTCTCTTCCGATTTAGGTCTCATACATCTGTATGAGAGTCAAATAATTGTGAATCAGACTACACTGGTGGTGCTGTATGTTTTTGATTCCTTTAAAAGAACCCCCTCAAAAGTGTCAGTCATTCAGGAATCATAATACACTGTATAGACGGTATGCTTATTCACTAAATGATTCAAAAGATTAATTTTGTTCTCTGATCAGACAACACTGCTTGCACAGTCTGCTTTTGATTCAGTGAAGTGAAGTGGCTCAAGAGTCACTCGTTTGGGAAGTGGACTACACTGCATCCACTGTCTGTAGATTCAGTGATATGTGTTGCGGCAAAATCAGGATTTTTCAATATTCCTTATACTTCAGGGGAAGCATGCATGCACTAGAACAATTAATGAAAAGGAAAATCATTTGGTTTTGGTATTTAAAAAAAAAATCTAAGTACTATCAGTTCCCAACACTTTTTGAGAGTGTGATTTATATCTAAAACAAGTACAATTTCAAAGCAAAACCCCTCATTCTCCACTCTATGTACTGTCAGTGATACGTTACCACTTTTAAAGTATCCAGAATGCTTTTCTTTTGTGCTCATTTAGAAATGAAAGAATCGGGATATTATTTTAGCACAGCAATAAGAGATGTGTAGAATTAATGTGCACGTATGGCAGCAGGAACAAACAGATGGTGCTTGAATTTCACTCTCTTTCCATCTCAGAGACTACCAATTAATTTCCAGGTGGGTGGGAATATAATGTGGAGGATGTGAGGGTTCTTTGCTGAAGAAGAATGTGTTAAAATTTCTTCTCCATTTATCTTCAAAGGAGCTTAAACAAGCTGGAATGATAGAAGCTTTTTGTACTGTAATGAAGACAGAAAGCAGAACTACACTGTATTAGCATGGGACCAGAGTTACATGTAATACTGTACATGCGATTAAAATAAACACATCAGTCTATAATATAAAATATTTCAATAAGGAGTCAACTAGTTTGGGAAATTTAGCAAGAGAGGAGTAACCAGTTGTTTTCTGGTGAGGTTGAGAAAAATGCTCTATGTATGGTCATTGTAGGAAGCATTTTTTTTTCTTATCAGATAATTAGGCACAACCCAATCTATTTCATTTATGCACCTCACTGTCCATTCTAATGAAACCACAAAATAAAATTATAAGAAATGTGCCCTACTTACTGCTGCAGAACTGCAATTTTGATTTATTAAAATAAAATGTTAGATTAGGGCACATTAGAGCCCAGAACCCTGTGTACTCAAATCAAAAATGCTACTTAACATTCAGACTGATCCATTTATCCACTGAGCTACAAAATCCTGGGACCAACCGTGGCAGACGAATGAAGATTTGAGCATTTGATTTGATCAGCTAGAAAAATTAGTCCCTCAAATCCCTGAGAAATGAAAACTTTGTGGTACGTTGAAAAATAGCAACTCAATTTTCTTTTGACTTGGAAATGAGCAAATACTGTGATGCGGGGCTTTGATTAATACATCATATATTCATCAAAATATTTCCTAACATTTTTAGTGCCTAACCTAATTAATATTCAAAAGCTAAGACTTTTCCACTGTGATGACGCATCCAGCACATCGCTGTATCCTTTGACCTCCTTCTGTTTAAATATTTAGGTCTACTTTCCCTCCCAATGTCTGTTTCTCGGTGAGCATGACAGCGTGTTGAACAGAATGTATTACATTCAACCAGGTCGCATTCAGTGTTCGGTAAGTGTGGTGATGTATATCTGTGCCGGCTCTTTTACAAGGTCACTCCTCTGCTTGAATAAAAAATTTATTTATCCGTAAATGAGGCCAACAAAGCCTCAATATGCTGTATTAATTTTTTAGGAGAACACGCTACAACAAAGCAAAAGTGAAGCAATGTGTTTAAACCTCACAAACAAGGTGACTCAGCATATCAGAGTCTAGCTCTATAGGAAAGAATGTACTTTATTATATTCATTAAAAGATCCTAGGAAGAGCATCCTGCTATTTTTGCTATGTACCTGGAGGAGCTCAATATACCATTAATGCAGTGTTTGTGCAGAGGCACTAATAAGAAATCATTGAGACTCACCTCATTTAAAATGCATGAGGCAATGGATCTCAGATCTAATCCTGGCAATTAGTAATTAACAAAAGAGACTCACAAGCACGCTTGAATCGGAGAGTTGTTTAGATAACGCTTTGCTAGACCTATTTGTCGTTAATATCCATGCACTACTGTGACAGGCTGAAAAATAACCAATGGTGATTTAGCTGGACAAACTTTATGCAGTATTTTGTGTGGACCTGTCTGTGCCGCTGCCCTGTGGTTGTTCGCGGGGGGGAAAGGCTTTTATTATTGCTTGACCCGTTCGCAATTAAACTGACCCCAGCTGTCCACGCTGCGCGGAGTGGAGGAAGCTCCCATCACTCTCGGGGTGAATAACTTCAACATCTGCTGTTGTGCATGCCTGAGCACTAATAAACATGCAGGGTGGAGTGTGTTAACTATGGCTGTAAAGATGTATGCTGTATGAAAACACGGCAGCCACAGTCCACAGTTCTCAAGGGTTTTCGCCACATTTTGTTTGTTGCTTTGACTTTTCTAGTGTTGTCTTGTACTGCTTTGTGTTTTGTAAAACTTTCATCTACAAAATTTTACTATATACTGTTTAAATATTTTGGGGTTGGTCAGATGTTTTTGAAAGCAGTCTTTAGCGAGGCTACATTTATTTAAAGGGGTGGATGACTGTGATTTCACTTTTTTATTTTTAGTTAGTGTGTAATGTTGCTGTTTGAGCATAAACAATATCTGTAAAGTTATGATGCTGAAATTTCAATGCAAACAGATATATTGTCTTTTAAATTTATGGCAGTTTAATGTCTACAAAAAGGGCTCGTAGTGACTACAATGAGCTACTTGGTGACATCACAAACCCTAAAATTGACATAAACCAGCCCCCCCAGGAACATGCAACAATGGGGGCGGGGTCATGTTGCACTGCTTTAGAGAAGAGGAAGAGTTGTTGCCATGCCGTCAAAACAAGGGGTGCACGAAAATATCTATTCATATATGAATCGCGATTCTGTCTTCTAACGATTATAATGGATTCACAAGTTTCAAAATCAATGTTCTAAAGCAGTGGTTCTTAATCCTGTTCCTCCCTGCTCTGCACATGCTCTGCTCTGTATCTCTCTCTCTCTCTCTTATTCAGATTATTAGCTCGTCAGCTTTGAACTGTGTTCCCAGATATTTTTCACATAGCTACCAGAAGTGTTTAACATGGATGCACATGCGGTTGCCGTGGTAATGATCAATACTTGCTGGCAAACACTTTACTGTTACAAAAATGCTACAATGCAATCATGTATTCTGCTGTATTAAAGCTTTAATTCGGATAAAACCGTATTTTAGAAGCTAACATAAGCAGTAGCATTTGCAAATAACAGTGTATCTAAAAGTATGAGACAACAACAAACAAAGAAACATACCATTCTGAAGAGCCGTGCTTGCACAGGTTCTGCGGGATCCTCTTCACTAATATTCTCTAGGTCTCAATCGGGCTCAAATTGATAAGCAATATTGACGATGTCATTGTTTACAATACAACCATAAGCACATGCACTGAGGTGAGGGGCGTGACGTTTCTGAACGTGCACTAGGCGGTTTAGCGAATCACCACACACTTAGCCAGCTAACCAATCTGAGTCCATTGCGTATTTCTGAAGGAGGGGCTTCATCAACCCAGGAAATCATCAGTGCGATTATAGAAGAAGGGAGAGAGTGGTGTAGAATAAAGGTAAATTATGTGAAAAATTATGTTTTTTTTTTTTTTTAAATGAAGCGTTAACACATGTTAGACTGCACCCCATAAACACAATCAAGCCTAGAAAAAAAACAATAAAACACAGTCAACCACCCCTTTAAGGCTCAGAAAGGTAGTAAGGACATTGTTCAAATGGTGTATGTGACATCAGAGTGGTAAGCTGCCTTTCCACTATCTCCGACGAATGACAGACCTGAAGTCATTCATTTCGAATGAAGAGTAGTGTTTTTTTACAGTCTATGTGCAGGAGCTGCGTGGAAATTCTGATCCGATTTGAGCTTCGGATGCGTTAAAATATTTGAACTTCTGGGGCTAGACTGTATGCAACCGCCTGACCGGATGTGATTGTATTAAAAACTATGAGCGTAAGGTTAGAATTACCAATATTTTATTCACTTTAACATTATTCTTTAACCACTATTTCTGTAAAATGGTGCTTTAGAATAATTATGCCAGAAATAATTATTTTATAATTATTAAATCATTAGTTTACGTTGATTAGCCCCATAAAACCTATGTTTTTATTTTGGGGGTCATTTGATTTGTGACGATGCAGTCATACATTAATTATATTCATTAAAATTATTCATTTGACCATGGTGCATATGCTGAGGTAACGGTTGCTGCACGACCAGTTTGAAAGTTCTGTGCGACTGCCACTAGGGGGAGAAATGCGACAGTCGTGTCCGAATGTCGTGTGCTGTGGAAAGGTGGCTGTATTTTAAAAATTCAAATAGGAACAAATTATAAGATTTGGTTTTGCACACAAATATATGCACATTCCTATTGATTGTGACACAATGACTTTTGTTACATTTTTTTCCCATCAGTTGCGAACCACTGCTGTTTATTACATATAAAATACTATATAGAAAATATACTGCAGAAAATCCTCCAAAAATACAAAATTCATAATACAATGCTGAGGCTAAATATGTAAATGTGAAGTGCTTACCATTGTTGACCTAGTAACCCACTGCCCACCTCTATTCACAAATACAGCCATGTTTTTCCATCTCTCCCTTTGCTTTCTCCCAATACTCGCTCGTGTGTAGACAATATTGATGCTCCAAATGGTTACATGAACAGTTTTCGAATGGCCTCCTCTCAAATGTGCAGTGGGGAGGCATAAAATATGAGCTTCCAGGTGCTAATTAAAAATTCCAATGCTGACAGACAACACCACGCCAGAGATGTAATCGCCTTGTCTCTCCATGGGGGAGAGGAATAATATGATTATCTTTTCACAGAATCAATTCAGCTTTGTTTCATGGAAAAGAGGGACTCTCAGCAGAATGAGCTGTTTGAGGTGGAAAAACAAATGGAGTGTAAGGTTTTTGAAGGTCCTGCTTTCATGTCTCCAGCATCTGGTGCCTGGAGTCTTTGCACACCCTTTGCACACATAAATGCTTCAAACATTTGCCTTTCTTCCTCAAAACTGGCTGCCTAAGTATAGAAACGAAGCTTTTGAGAATATTACCAAGAGCTTAGCGCTATGAGAGCTAGTCTTTGACTCTTAACTGTACTGAGGTCAAAGTGGTAATATCAACAAAGCGAGCTCTCATTTTTTTCTCACTTTCTCTGTAAACATGCAAAAATAGGGAACCAGTCCAAGTGTTTTGGATTCTTTGTGCACTGAATTTTTCTTGGCTGAAAGCATACTAACTAAGGAGGTGCAATTGGAAGATCAGGATTATAATTAAGGGATTTAGGCTGTCTCTATATTATAACAGAGAGCTGCAGAACCTACAGCCACAAAAGTAATGATCTGTACTAGATGAAGACTTATAAATGTTTTATTGAATTTTAAACAGTATATCTTGGAACTGGAATTATAATTTTATTGAGCACTGGTACTGTGTACTGTGGAACAGAGTATCTAAAATATGGCTAATCATTGACTTGCCATTCCTATATATAGTGCTGTCAGTTTAATGTGTTAATATGTTAAAACGTAAGCTTATTTTCCTTTCAGTCAGTCACGTTCTACGTTACGTGACTGACGAATTGGGATCTCGCCCGAGAGCGAGATATATATATATAAAAGGAGAGCGCGTGCAAACGCACATCAGCTTTTCGCTGAGGAGCCGAGCCTTCTCAGGACGAATCTCCGCGAGTGTTTGGAAGAAACAGCTGGCGTTGGTGTTACGGCGCGGCAGCGGGGGTTGCCATTCAGTGCTGCTCATCTTCGGCGTGCTGCAGCTGCCATTCTGCGGTCTTGCCCTGAAAGGTCACCATTCTGGCGACCTCCCCTGGGCGCTTCAGCGCTCTCTCTAAAAGAGTGTTTCCTTTTTTTCCTAAAAGCGCAAATATCAAAAAGAGCTCGAGCAATGGGCGTCTTTTTAAAAATGGCTTCCCGCTCGTGCGTTTCTGGATGCGGTCGTTTCCTGCCTCCATCTGATGGTCATGATCGCTGCCTCTCGTGCCTGGGCTTACAGCACGCTGAAGCAGCGCTCATGGATGAGTCATGTTCTCAGTGCGGTAACATGACCATCGCGACATTGCGGTCTAGATACCGCCTCATTAAACGGGGGATATCCCCCTTGCCATGCCCCGCTCTAGCTCTTCCGGTTCTCGGAGGGCTACTTCGGTTCATGGTCAGGGAGACCTGAGGGTTACAGTGAGAGCTTCCCCGTCGAGTACGTCTCCGCGGGCCTCTCATTCCTCAAGCATGGCGCACCACCTGGGGTTTCTGGACGAGTGTGCTGGGTCCTCGGACAGGGCGGGGTCCAGCATCTTGTGTGGGACACAGGCAGAGGACAGGATGT